>NW_026857720.1:0-186189 GCF_026571515.1 Ruditapes philippinarum
ATAATATTGGAAATACCAACTTGTCAGATATAAATTATATACATGTAATATGTTGCATACATAACACCATCCCTAAGTAGCAGGGGCATTACAAGTAACGTTTTCCCACGAAAAAAACATATTTGTTTGTTCCCTTATTTTAACACTGCGCCTAACATTCTGTTCGCATAGAGATAGGGAGATAAGAAAGTGAAGATATTTTATTTTAAAAAAATACAGTGTAAAACTACAATATTACAACAAGCTTAGAATATTCACATTTAAAAGTTGATCAAAATATAAATCTACCTTCATCTTTAAATTGAAACTTTATTGATATATTTATTATTGTATTTTGTTTTCATTTTGCTATTCCCTAATTATATCCCAAAAAATATGGACATTCCTTGCAAATCAAAAGCGTCTTGACTTTGCATATTTACAAAAATATTGTTGTCTTATTTTATTGACGTAATTATTATAACGCCATGAATACAAAATCAGAAAAATTCGATCCTAATATTCTTTTAGTGAACATTAAGCCAAGTCGAGATAACTTGATACATTCTTGGATCACAGTCCTAGTTGCAGTCTCTGGTATAAGTAATATATTCATTCTTATTCGTCTTGTGAACCTCTGGCTTTGTGTAAAGAGTTTCCACTGACAAATGACACTCTTGCTTTGGCTTGTGATACTCTACCGTTTTACAAACGAAGCTTTTTTCCATATTACACCTTTGGACACAATCCTCTAACGAAATAGTGTGAATTACTTTAGTATTAAAACCTTCTAAAATTGTATCGATTTAAACTTGGTAAGTGTTACCATACCCAAAATCTCCGCAGTCTGAAAACAAAATTCATTTTGAAATTATAAATATAAATCTTAAGAATAAAATGCTGGAATATTTTTATGCACTGCTCTTCAAGTAAAGAGCATATATGATGTAGTAGTACGTACGTACGTACGTGAGTTAAATTATGTAAATGAAACATTGCCCTTGTGAAGATCAAAGTTGCACTTCATGAACAATTCCTTGTCCACTGAAAAAACCGAATGATACTGAATCTTTAACTGAAACAAATCAAATTCCTGTATGCAATCCCTATTGCTTGTTAGGTTAAGAAAACTCAAGATCACAGTAAAACTTGTGTACGGATCCTTGTCCGATAAAAATATAGGTCATTGCGAATAGCCAGATGATGACCTTTTAACAAAATGAGGACATCAGGTTTAAGGTCATAGTTCCTGTCTTTGTTTGGTCAATTACTTGAGGAGGAATAAGCCATTGTTTTTGAAACACTGTCGGAGTATATCTTTGTCAAAAATGATAAGGTTACACTTGATCTTAGTATAAAATCCTTGTCTTATAAAAAAACTGGTGAGAAATAAGTTATAAAATACATTTACATCATATATGTAAGTATGCTAGATAAGTCTCCTAAGGACAAGCTTCTAGTTGTTTTAAAATTACCTGGTAGACATTTCCTCGTGGCATGGTGGTAGCTCAGACCAGGTTTACATTTACATGCCATCCATTTACATTCTGAATTTTCCACGTCGCTGCACGTCGTCTTGCATGATGTACAAAACTTCCACATAGAACTGGTCGTCGACCCTTCTTTCGCAACCTTCGTTTCGGATATCTATATATACGAAAAACAAATATTTTCACATAGGGTAACTTTTTCTACTACGTCTACTTTGTCTGTCACCGCAACCAAAACTACCACTATCCATATCACAACCACAAACACTGCTTCCCAATACCACAATCACAACGACTTCCATACCACAGCCCACGCCATCACAACAACCCCTACCAATACCACTAACCATACTGCATCCAACACGACGACGACTTCCACCACTTCTAGTTCCACAACCATCAACATTTCCACCCATACTTCTACCTCTTTTGCTACTGCTGCTGCTGTTGCTACTACTACTACTGCTACTGCAACTACTACCACTTGTTACTGCTACTGACAACTACTTACAACTACGACGACGACGACGACGACGACTACTTCTACTACTACGACTACTACTGATACTGCTACTGATTCAGCTGCTACTACTTTTTCTACTTTTACTTCTTCTACTACAACAACAACTACTACTATTGATACTGCTGCTGATACTTCTGCTACAGCTGTTGCTGCTGCTGTTACTACTTCTACTACCTACTACTACCTACTACTACTAGTACTACTAGTACTACTGCTACTGCTACTGCTACTGCTACTGCTACTACTACTACTACTTCTACTACTTTTACTACTACTACTACTACTACTACTACTACTACTACTACTACTACTACTACTACTACTACTACTACTACTACTACTACTACTACTACTACTAGTACTACTACTAGTACTTCTAGTACTCTTAGTACTTCTACTACTACTTCTACTACTACTACTACTGCTACTACCACTACTGCTACTACTACTAACTACTACTGCTACTACTGCTACCACTACTACTGCTACTACTACTGCTAGTACTTCTAGTACTGCTAGTACTGCTAGTACCACTACTTCTGCTACTACTACTTCTACTACTACTACTACCATTTCCACTACAACTACCACTACTACTACTACTACTACTACTACTACTACAACTACTACTACTACTACTACTACTACTACTACTACTACTACTACTACTACTACTACTACCACTACCACTACCACTACCACTACCACTACCACTACCACTACCACTACCTCTACCACTACCACTACCACTTCCACTTCAACTTCCACTACCACTACCACCACCACTACCACCACCACCTCCACCACCACCACCACCACCACCACTACCACTACTTCTACTACTACTTCCACTTCAATAATAATAAAAAAATCAATGAAATAATAAAGATTATAATAAAGCTAGAAAAGAAAGTTTTTTGATATATTTTATAATCAATGACAAGAATCAAATTTGTACTCACGTTCCTTACTAAATTGTTCATTTTCTTTTGCAATATGTCCATTTTTTCAGCGAGTCTTGACAGTTCGTCGTTCTTTTCGTTCTTTACTTTTTCTGTCTTTTCTTCAATATTTGTAACAATATTTTTCACAGCTACTAGATCAATCTCAGCCCTGATAATTCTTTCCAAAGTTTGAGCCTCGTAGTGGTATCTTGAACATTGCCGTTCTTCTAAAATTAAATTTGATAATGCATAATGCAAATTTTAATGGACGTCGATTTTTCTACTCAGGTTCCCCGTTTGTGTCTGCCTAAAATATTGAAGGGAGGGGCACCTGAGGTACTCCTCCATCAGTAAAGCTGAGCAGTTGTCCTATTACATTTACAGTGTTGGTCCGACGTATCTCTGACCTCAGCAAATAATAATAATAATAATAATAATAATAATAATAATAATAATAATAATAATAATAATAATAATAATAAAAATAATAATAAAACAAATGCAAAACAAGTTATACTGCCACCTCTGCGCCTGAGCATATTAAAGTTTCATTTGAGTAAAGTTTATTTACTACGAAATAGTTTTTAATCCCGAAGTATTTTCGTTCAATAAATAACACTGGAAGTTTTGGAAAAGGAAAACATATAAAAAAACATCTAAATTCCTTCCACCAAAGAACTTTTTAGCAATTGAATGTGACCAAGTGGGCTTAAGCCCTAATATAATGATGTAAAAACTTTCTCCTATATACACATTTCACTTGTAAAATTTAAATACCAGCACAAATCATACCTGAATGAACGTGTCCAGCCAAATAAGTACAGCAGACGGCAAAGAAAATAGAAGTCCACATTTTGTAAAGTTAAAGTATATCTATCGTGTATCCTGTTTACTTTTAAATAAAGTAGTGAAGGACCCGCAATTATTTAACGCACAATATTTTTTTCCATTAAAACAACCAATAAAAAGAGCGCAATCACTGCAAATATTTACTTCCCTCTTGAAATACATCAGATAAACAGTTACTCATGGTCGCCAACTGAAACTCATATGGGAAAATGACTGGCATTCATTATGAGGATAGATATCCCAACTTTTCGTTTTGAAAGAAATCAATAGAACTTCGAAATGGAAGTAACAGAACCACATGGACATTTTTGAAAGAAAATTGGTATATTTTTATTTATGGAAGAGATATCAAATTTGTAGATCAAATGTATAGTTTGTACTCCCAATATCCACGATTGTTTCAACATCAGTACTTCCTTTTTCTTTATGCCATTTATAAAACGACACTATTTCTCATTTAAACATAACAATTTTGTGAAAAATGTAGGTTTAGTTATACAAACAAGAATAAAAATACAGGTATGTACGTATATTTTTATTGTTTAGACGTAATAATACTTTTATTCAAATAAATAATAATGCATTGTTAACGAAATGTAAAGATAACCCGTATACCTCAAATGAGGAAAATTACAACAAAACAAAGCAAAGAACACAAAAGAAAAACAACACCAAAAACCCACAAAAAGTCAACAAAATATAATCTTTTGCTAGATTTGTTCAAGGGATCTAGGTCTTTCACTTATCTTTTTATACCCTGGGTCTTTCAAAATAAGTTTCAACAACTGAAATACAACAGGCTTTATATTTCTTTTTTTTTATCCCAAACTTTATCTTTGAAGATAAAGTTTTGTCCTTATACGAATAAAGTGTTGAAAATATTTTTGTCCTTGTACCATATAGCGGATATTTATTTGTTTTTGTGTAATGTGAAATTATATTTCATCAAGTAAACTATAAAAACACGCTACTCGTGAGAATACTGTTTTTAGAACTCGTGAGATGAAATTGAGTAACAAACACTTAAATTTTCTATTTAAATCATGCTTAAATACCATTTTAAACGAAATTTCCTAAATATTTACTGGAACGTCATAATCTGTTTTCGCCACCAGTAGCCCTCAAGTTCAGACGAATTTCTCATAAATACATGATGAAATCTTGAGCTAAAAAAGTTCTAGTAGACAATTCTAGTAGAAGAAAAAGTCACACGAAGCCAACCATTTTCCCATTTTTCGAGGCGGAAGTGTATATATCAAACCAGCTTTGTAATTTAAGCGATCGTCATTTGTAGAAGTTGTGTAAAAATTAGGAATCAAAAATAATTGTGTTTGAATCAGAGGGATTCTATTTGCATTTGTTAGACATAAATCTATTTATAAGGAAGAAAATATATTTGAGGACTGTTACTGACAATAAATAATTTTTGCCAGATGCCTTAATTAAAATTAAAAAGCGACTAAGAATTTGGAAAACGTGGAATTCTTGAAAGACTGCCTAAGAACGCTGGGTTGTTTACTTACTCTCTCTCAGGGCTGGTAACTGTCATTGCTTTTCATTTTGCATTATGCATTTATTGCTCGTTGGATACTAAAATATGACCAAATGTCGTCAGATTGTAAATATGAAACAAACTTTGGAGACGGTATTTGGTAAATGAATTGAAAAAAGATTCTTATTTGTATTACATTTGAAATTTAAATCATTTATAAATTCAGCATTACTTTTCTCTTTAAAGCCTCGACAATGTCATAATTGTACGCAAAAATAAAATGAAGGTACCACATGGGGAAATTAACAAATTGCAGATACATCACTGAAACAAAATGGAATTGACCAAGTACAATTATCTTTACTTGGGACATGTGTTTTGTTACGCCCTAGGAAACCCCATTGTGTTCTATTTCCTAAAATGACTATTTTATAATAATATCTTATTGCTTTTATTTATTCATTTTTAACAGATTATAGTATACATGTTTATCACATAACTGCGCTATATTTGTAACTCCATAAAACGGAATTGCACGGTTGTGCATATAATTCTATTGCGACGTCATTTTAAACATGTTTGCTTTACATTCATCATAAGCGAGCCAATTAATGTTATTTTTAGCAGGGAACAGTTCTCTTCTTTGAGGAATGTGATAAATAAAATATTTAGAAAGTATTTATTCCTCTTCATAACTAAATGTTTTAAACTCGTCAGATGACAGCATAATATAATTTATTCAACCTCATTTAAACGATTCAGTATTAGTATCTTACACTTCATGGTCATATTATTTTATCACATAAACGGCTCAGGCAGTGTTAATAGAAAACGTTGTTACTTTAGTGTAATATCACTATGACCGTGACGTTATTTTCGATTATATGCAATGAAAAAAACGTGCTAATGTGGGCGCAAGATATACTATAGGCGCGTTGAAGGAAAAATTGTATCATTTTGAATTGCCAAAATATTTCTTATTTGAAAAGGAATATTGTATTTATCGCCATAAAGGTGCTAGTCGCATTGAATGTTGACCATTACCCAAGTACGAAACTTATGGGTATGCCTGTTCACGGTGTCAATATTTTCCACCGGGTGGTAATATGGTCGGAGTTTTGCATGGAATCAATGCAATATATATTTTTCTATCAAAATTGACTGTAAACAAAATAATGATTGCTTTATTAAAATATTATAGCATTGTACCGACTTAATAGGCAAAGAATATCAGAAAAATATCAACAAGGAGAGGCGACATTCATTGAATGTAGTCCGCAACAAAACACAGCCACAAAGCACCTTCGGTTAAGTACCTGGTATGGCACCGAACAAAAATAGGTGAAGGGCGGAGCAAGGACGAAACATACAAATTATTATTGTTTATAACAAATAATTTAACCATTGAATTAGAATAATCACTGGAAATTTTAAGAAAATATCAAAGACAGCAATCCATAAGAAAGTCTGATACAGAATTATGATGTAGGCCCTATTTTGCGTAACTAATAGGTGCACGTGAACGACACGGCATATAGAAATACTAATACGTGACTGATTTTATTTTCCTGTTTTCTTCTGTTTAAACAAAATTTTGTTGATACAAAACAAATGTTGTTTAAATTGTTTAAAACTTGTCACATTTTTATTTTCTTACAATGTTTGACATGATTAGTTTTGTTTTAAACGCTAAAATATGATTAATATTGACTTGGTACTTTCTGGACTGAATGTTTTTGTGTTTAGTTTTCCCTTTACTGATTTATAGTTCTCTTCGTCAAAATTCTGAACAAAGTGATTCCTCGGGAGCATTAATCACAACAAAGTCATATTGTTTTAAAACAAGTATATAATAAATACATCTACTTCAAACTATTATAAATACAGTTACTGTCCTTTATTAAGACAATCCTTATTGGGATGGTAAGGGAATGTCACTTTTGTCAAGATAAAGGTTTTTGCAAATTCAAATTTTAAAAGTATGTCACTGTATGTGAACCGTTGATATATCGTATGCCAAAAATCTATTCCGTTTAGAAAGATTCCCTTGAAGCTATTTATGTATTTATTTATTTATGTATTCTAGATACAAGCCATCATGCAATTCTAAAGCACCCCTTCAACACTTTAACTTAACATTGTTAAGAAATGATTAATTTTCACCGTCAAAATAACTTAATATATGAGTTCACTAGAAGGTTTTATTCTTTCATTTTAGATACTTTATCCAGCTAGCTTACAGAACGTCGATGGTTCTTCTCAAGTAACCGTTCGTGCCTGAAATAATGCACATTATAACATTTATAAGAATTTATTTCTTCTTTTCATATAGACCCTTTCATTTAAGGATACAAACTAAACTTAGATTCGGTAATGTATTTCTAACATTTGTATCTTCTACATGAAATTACTAATTATGTTGTAGTACGCATGTATCTTCTACAGGAAATTACTAATTATGTTGTAGTACGCATGTATCTTCTACAGGAAATTACTAATTATGTTGTAGTACGCATGTATCTTCTACAGGAAATTACTAATTATGTTGTAGTACGCAGCATTAAAGATGTAGATAGGAAAGGTCGACCAAACAAATATGTTACGAGAATGAAAGTGTCTGATTTTAAGGCACTTGTAAATGAAGATTGTCGATACACAGTAGAAGATATAACCAGTAAGGTAGGGATCTTAGAAGGGGGCGCTCATACTACTCTGACCCAAAATTCTGCATAGAGGCATCTGAAGACGAAAGACATGCAGGTTGAACAGTGACTGTAACAGATGAAGAAACAGTGACTGCCATTTTTGAAATTCAAACTCCGAGATAAACAAGTAAGTGTGGAACACGTAGCAGATAAGTTCGCTATTTCATATGGTACAACTCAGGGCATTATGACTGATAGATAAGGAATGCCCCGCGTTTCAGCAAGATTGGTGCCTCGTTTTTTGACGTCGGAGCAGATGGAGTTAAGGTTAAAATCTGTCAGTAGTATGACAGGAGGTATCGTGAAGAAGGCGATTACTTTCTAAATCGAGTGATTACATGTAATGAAACGTGGATTCATTTTTTTAAACCGGAAAGCAAACGTCAGAGTTCTGTCTGGAAGCATCCTTCCTCGCCGTTCCCTACAAAAGCGATAATTTTCAAGTCAGCCGGGAAGGTAATGGGCATAAAATTCTGTGATACATACGGTGTAGTGCTGAACAATCTTGTTCCTCCGAAAACAACAGTCCCTGGGAACTATCATGCAACATTACTTAGAACGGAACTAATGGCAGCAATAAGGAGAAAGCGCCAAAACTTAGGTCCGGATTCATATAACATCACGACAACGCGCCGAGCCATTCAAGCCACGTTTTCATGGATACACTTGAAAAACTCGACGGCGAACTGTTTCCACACCCACCCCGAACCTAGCAATATGTGACTTCTGACTGTTTCCAACTTTTTAAAATAGTTTTTGTGGTACGAAATTTGAGTCAAGAGAAACTGAGGTGTGCCGTGGACAGACCGCTGCGAGAGCGCAGTCTCTCAATTGCTGCATTTCAGCAAAACTGCGACGTTCTTGAATTGACATAACATAAAAATGCGGTCAAATGAATAAAAACGTTTAATATAATAAGTTTAACAATATGTGTCAATACTAGTTCATGACTTGGTAACTGATTAAGGTAACCATTTTCGTTTGATTCTAGATAATGAATAATGTCACACCGTAATTAACCACGTACTTACCCGCTATTTTACTTACACGGTAGATATTTCGAGTTTAAAAATGTAGTAATTCGTACTTTCGAAAAACGGCGGTGTAATAATTAATTACAAGTTACTGGGTAAAATATATTTTTAGTTAAGCTCACCATACTTAAAGAAAACATTACAATAAATATATGCATGGCTTTTATTACAGCTATTAAATTCTACAAAAAGATTTTAATGAATAAATGAGTTACAATTATTTAAAGTGTACAATATTTGTCACATCACACCAATTTATTGCAAGGGGAGCGGTGGCATAGTTGTTAAGGTGTCTGCCTCTCAACCCAGAGATCATGGGTTAGAGCCCTACTCGGGTCACGACCATGTTTCTCCATATGACATTAGTACTGGTTGGTTCCAGGAAGCGGACTCGAAAGTGATTAATATAAGTTGCAAGAACTTGTTTCGCAATCGAGCTTAAATAAATATGTTTAAACCAATTTATTGCACTGTATATTTTCTGAAATGTACATTAAAATATACACATGAAGTGAAATTTGCAACTTAATACTGTTTTATTTTACTCATGTCTACCTTATTAAACATTTAAAGATTTTGTTTTCACTAAACTCAAACAAAGGGGTGAAACACGTACACAAAATTTTCGTTCATAACTGAAATATAATTATTTATGTAACAACTGTATTAATGCCAGTTGGTAGTCATACTTTGGTATCAAATCAGTAAGGAATTACTAATAAAGCCAATTCGGATCATAATTAAAACATCTATTAAAGCATCTAGTATAAGTGACGTAATCTGATGTATATCTACAACTCTTACATATGCACTCTGGTGATTCATGATATAAGCCTGATTCCGAGCAAAGTTCTCTACAGTAAACCATGTATTAACACATTAATTTTTGACAGATCTTAGGTTACCAAAAAAAAAAAAAAAAAAAAAAAAAAACAAAACAAGAAAAAAAACTCAAAAAACAACAACCCTTTTTTGTATCATATGTTGTATTTTATTTTACATTTGATAAAGTTTTGCACTCGGGCCTATTCTTTTATCTTATTAAAACAGGCATAAATAGGAAAATATTTCAGTACTGTGAAATGTGTACGAAGATATAAAGTCATGTGTGCCCTCCACTAATGTTATTTCTCTTTAATTCGAGTAAAACAAGGACAGAAACTTTCTCCGATTTTGTTTTCTATATTCTTAAACCATCTTGAAAGCTATCCAGAGCAAAACACCCAAGGAATAACTGTGTATTTCCAGAGTTATGTATGTAATAGTTATAGTACATGAAACGAGTTAGTGACGAGGATATAACACTGACTGGGGCGACATCAAGGGATGTTTCTGCTAAAAAAATAGCGAGGCCGTTATGCTGAGACAATTTGTTTTTGTAGAAACATCCCGAGATGTTACCCCAGCCAGTGTTATACCCCCGTAACTAACGAGTTTCATATACTATAATTGTTTTATCGCAATGACATGTAATGTTTTCTTTTTTGTCATAGAAACAAACAAATAAATAAATAAATCGTTAGCTACATTACAGTTATTTATGATAAGGTAGTTTTTGTATTTTCTGATCGTAACAGTCCTAACAACGCAAAGTAGTTCTCACTCAAAACTGCCTAAAAACCAGCATTTTAAAAGAAAGAATAATTTTTAATGTAGGCATTTAACAAATTACAGTGCATTAAAAGTTTAGATTAGTCAATAGAAATATGAGGTTACAATCCCATTTTCGAGGATGAATATCTTTTTTACCCAATGAAAAATGTTCGGCTATTTCCGTAATGCTTCGGATTATCATGAATATCATTTTAATCAATGAAAATGCTATTTTTAGCTATGTCGATTAATGAATACTCCAGAGCGTAGTACACAAATAAATCTGACTGTCGAGTAGTGGAATATATACATGTCGGACTGTTTTGGCGAGAAGATTTTCGCTAAATTATTTTCATCAGTGTTAAACAACAGGTTTATCGTGAACAAAATACCTCGAAATTAATAAGGATTTCAAACACGAAATGGAAATTCTCAATTTAGAATTACATAATGTATTCGTTTTTATTCAAGGAACATATGTATTACTTCGCCGTGGTGCAGAGGTAAGCGGTCTTGTTGAGGGCGTGAGAGGCCTATGGTTCAAATCCTAGTCGAGGCAATTCTATTTTTTTTCATGCAAAATTCCATATGTATCAATCTCAAACTGTTATAGAAGAAAATCAAAACGCTGTCGCTGCGTCAGATGAATTATAGTATATAAAAATAAACTTATACAGGAAAGTACATACAGATAGTATTGACAAATTTGTACATATTGTTCAGAATCACCCTAGAAAACTAGCTAGATTCTTAGTATCGGCATATATGAGGCGTAGAGACTATTTGTTTCATAGACACTGAAACTGTGATTACTTATTCATTTAATTATTTACTATTTTTTGCACTGTATTAGGACATTTTATGACATTGTAATCTGAACTTTATTATCATATTTTATTGATATACATTAAGGTTTGAACAGTCGTAACGGTTTTTCTATAATCTTTGATAATCCCTTATTTATCACAGTAACTGTATGTTAGAGTTATTATCGACTTAGAAATAGTATAGCATGATTTTTATGAACTATAAGATATAATGCATTAAAGGGACGTGGTCAGTTATCTTTAGATTACAATTTAAGATAAGCCATCAATGAACTTTGAATAATGTTAAATTTTCGTTTTCGTTTTAGTATTGTTTAAAGTTAAGTACTCGGAACTTAAAATCATACCACGTTAACATATTCAGAACTTTTCAATAAACGTATTTAATTTGTACATGATGTTACAATCATACTAAGATATTGAGATAAACCATAGTGAAAGGTTCTATAAACTGGTGATACATATATTTTATGAAAAATCTGTCATAATAATTCAACATTTTCAAATGATAACAAATCTTGAATGTAACTTGTAAATTTTGTGCATTCGATTCTTATTTGTCAAATATATTTACGGACAACATTGAATTTCTTATACAGTACTTTCTTGTGGTTAAACTATTTAGAATAAATTAGTATTTCTTTTGAGCTAGAAGATAAATAAGATCTTTCTTCTTTTTCTTTTTTTTAATCTAAACATACCTTTTATGTTGTTCACGTGTTTTCAGATTTATTGTCTTCATGTTGTTTGTGTCTTATAGGCCCATTGGGCCGGGTGTATACTATTGTTTATACATGTCTTGTTTGTTCATTGCTTGTATGTTTACATATGACACATTAATAAAATATTTACTTAAAGATAGTCAGTATGATTTAGAGTGCAAACGTCAGAACATACCATAGAGCTGCAGCCCTTTGATTTCAAGTTGTTTTCGCTGCCGCAAAAAAAATATACAAAAGACATCCAATGTTGAGATAATTCCGCAGTTAAACTGCGCTGATAAACTTGTTTGGATAACCTTGACCCCCATGACACAAACACTCGCTCAGTCGTATTCTATATATCAAAAGAAAGAGATTAGATTAGATTATTAAAGAAAGGATAATCATGAGTCATCTATTCAAATGAAACTTTACTTTTGTCGTTGCAACACATAAAACATTCAGGGCTTACATACTTGAAGTAATTAAACAATAATCACATTTATTCTTTTGATTGATATTTTGTTTCCAGTTCCAAGATGTTTTCCAAGTAATTCTCTTTATCCATAGTGACATGTCGCGACTGGTGTATATAAATCAGAATAAACACTGTAATGCAAATAGTATAAGGAAGATATCACACCACGTAGATATCATTGTTTAACATAAAGAACACTCAAGAGGATATAATTAAGAGTCAAGTGTTCTGCGGTATGGGTGTAAGATGCTTGAAGTTGTTGAAATTCTGTCTTGGTTTATATAAGATTAGGGAAAAAAGTTTAAACCGAAGTATTTTTGTCTTATTCTTTATTTGCTGTTACATTCGTTTATTGAAAATGCCAGTAGGTGGCTCTGAGAATATGACATCTTAAGTTGTTGAGTGTTTTTAATTTTGTCATGTATTAACAATTGCAATTTACATTACTTGCGCTAACAGTTATCCAAAGTAACCTGCCCTTGGCATAGTTTTTCAATGTTCGAGTTTAAATGAAAATCTGTCTTATTTGATGTATTTGTCGATTTAAAGGAGTTCATTGTGGTCTAAAAAGTATCTTATATCATAGGTCAGTTTGGGCGCTTAAGACAGTATAACATGCGAAAGATGATTAAGAAAGAAAAACGCAGAATGAATTAAATGAATACCACTAATGTGCGATTCTTTATCTGATTCGAATGAAAATAGTGTTGAAGCGCTTGAAACTTTTGAGTAAATTTGCCCAACAAAAATCATTATGCTTGGAAATACAAGTGCGCGAATGATGGGAAATGGTGCAAACAAGCTTTTGGTATAGACTTTCATCATATGGTACAAAATTATACTAGATATATTTTGGAGTCTCAAGACTAGTTGCAATCTCTGGTATATAGATAATATAATCCTTGTTAGCCTTTTCGTAAAACTTTGCCTTTGTATACAAAGTTTCTCTCGACAATTGACAAACTTTATTCGCCTTTTCATACTCTACGGTTTTGCATACGAAGCGTTGCTCCATAGTGCATCTTTGGACACAATCTTCTAACGAAATAGAGGTAATTCTTTTATCATTAAAATCTGTTATTGCTGCGTCTATTTCAACTTGGTAAGTGTTACCATACCCATGATCTCCGCAGTCTGAAATTAAAATTCATTTAAAAACCAAACATTAAAGATGAAAAAATTCTAAAATTTCAAGTGAAGTGGTGTTTTTTTTATTCCATACAATGAATACAAAATATCGTAACACGTGTTCAAGTAATTATAAAGAACAAAAATAAAGTTTAAGGAAAAGATATGGAGGATAATTGTTCGTATAAGGATATAATAAAGTGTCTTTTCCTGTCTTAAACCTCGTATGTACATTCATATATGTATAGCTTGTAAATGTACGGACGACAAAATACACATTCGTTAAGAGCATGTCTTAAGAAGATTATGATTTGAATGCTTGAAATAGATTTTGTTTAAGAGTTACATGTGAGACACGTTCTCATGTCATGGTGGTAGCTCAGACCAGGTTTACATTTACAAGTCATCCATTTACATTCTGAATTCTCGACGTCACTGCACGTTTTGTTTGTTTGACAAAATTGTCTCATCAAACTTGTTTTCTTGAGAAGTTTCTCCTCTTGTATACAGGAAACCTGTGTAATAAGTTATATACCTTAAAAATCTCCAAACGAACATTAATACGGTGTTCCGTTAGGGCCAGCGCGATTTCTGTAAGAACAGAAAGCGCGAAACATGACAGTACGATGGTGACAGTACTAAAGTATGAGGGTAACAGTACTGTCGTATTTCTCTATCGTACTGTCGTTTTGTCACCAAAGTATTGTTGCCTTGTAATGTCCCCTCAGTCTTTCAGTGGATTAGCTGTTATTATTATCAGCATATTTATCACCATGACGGTAACTCAGACCAGGTTTACATTTACATGTCATCCGTGTACATCCTGAATTCTCAACGTCGCTACACATCGTATTGTGTTATGAGCAATACTGTCTCATGGAATAACTCTTCGTTCTTGCCTATTCCTTCGGTTACCTGTATCCGCTCGAACACGAATATTTCAATATTAGAACATATTATTACATGCTTTTCGGTGGTTTATAGAAATATATCAGTGATATAAAACTGGTAATATCACTGTTTCAAACAGTGAAATTACCACTTTGATAATTTCACTGTTTTGAATTTAAGCCCCTTACGTTGTTTCAGTGAAATACCAGCGTGCACAGTACTGGGTACCAACTTAATGACGTGACGTCGTAAATGACGTCACGTTGTATTATTATTTGGCGCGCTTTTCATTCAGTATTAGGTTAAATGTCTTTTAAAACGTTTCTTTGCATATAATAAAAAGAAAATTTGTTTAGTTTAGTGTAAGATTGAAATATATTTCACCTTGTGAACACCAAAAGTTCATATTTCACTCGTGGCTGCGCCACTCGTGAAATATACCTTTTGGTCCTCACTCGGTGAAATATATTCCGATCTTACACTGAACTAAACAAATATCCTCTATATATCTATGGTAAAAATGATATTCTCCCTATTGAACATAGACGAACAGAAAGTGAGTGTTATTATGCAACAGATGCACAGTTTGACGTTCTATATTTAGACATGTGACGTAATCATTATACACGTGACGTAACCACTAAAAATCCGACGCGCTGAAAATAACTACGGAAACAAATCAGGCGCAAATTTGCTTAACTATCAAATACGGCAACATTTATGTGTTGATGTCGTGTTAGAATTGAAATATTATATCCAAAACAGTGATTTTATCGCTTGATAAAAGCACTATTTGTCGTTCGGATGCGCATCATTATATCACTCGGGCTACGCCCTCGTGATATATTTCCTCGCATCCGAACTCCAAACAGCGATAAAATCACTGTTTGGGATATATTATTTCTTAAATGATATATTTATAAAAAATATAACATTGATGATGATGATGATTTTTATTGATATGGTGCTAATTGCTATAATTATAAAATGATATTGATAGTGATGATAATGATTATAATAAAAAAGTTAACATTGATGATGATGATAATTATTATTATGATAAAACAACAATGATGATGATGATGATTATGATAATAGTATATAATATTGATGATCATGATGATGATTTAAATAAGAAATGATAACATTGCTGACGATGATAATGATATTAATTATAATAAAAAACATTGATGATGATGATAACGATGATGATGATGATAATAAAATGATAAAATTAATGATAATTAAGATTATTATAAAAAATGTTAACTTTGATAATGATTATTATTATAAAAATGATAACATTGATCATGAAATGATAAATATGATGATAATAAAAAAGCTAATCCACTAAAAGAATGAGGGGACATTACACGGCAACAGTAGCTTTTAGAAGGCTTTTTGCGACGGACGCGCCCTCAGGCGCGTTCAGAGCTAAGTCATCTACATGGGAATTCGTTGGCTACAATCGCGCAGTGTGTCCTAAACCGATTAACAGCCCAAGAAATAGTACATGAATTTGATCCTTCAAAACTCCCATACTTTGTCTGGATATCTTAAAATCTTCCATATTTAGCCTTTTCAATTTCAAATTAAGTTATCCAAGTTGAAATATGAACGTATATTATTGATAAAAACGTTGTAGTCCCGTAGTATTATTGCGCAATATGCAAATTACTGCCGAAACGATTTACCGCTGTCGAAAAAGTAGGACAGCAAATTATACTACAATAAAGGTGTAACCTCTGAGTTCCAAGACATTATTAGTAGGAAATAAATATTTCTTCATTCTACAAAACATTATTATTAACAAATCGAAAGTTAATCAAAAGTTTTTCGTGACTCTAGGATAACTCGCGCATTAATAAAAAAGAACTATTTTCATGACTCATACCGCGGGTTTGGCTGAATATTCAGCAGTTATTAATATCTTAGATACAGTACAATGGTTAGTATAAATATCTATTTTTGAAAATGCATGTAAGAAGAGAGTTTAATTTTCAACACTTGACCGCCATGTAGTCTTTCATGGTAAGAAAGTTATAATATCAGTTCTACTTCCGATTCTTGTGGTTTGTTTACATATTTTTCTAGGTCATGATATGAGTTAACCTTCGCTTTTCTAAAAATAGATTCTGCTTCACCTGTTCTGATTTTTTGACAGGCGATTAGGGAGTACACATTATACATGTAATAAACCAATACTTTTAGAAATTCTATACAATTGTAAGAAGCAAACAAGTTGAAAATGGAATTTAGTGTGAAATTGAAAAGGACAACTAAACACTGTAGTGCTTAAGTGACATTTAAATTAAAATAAAAACGATGTGCTCTGGCCTCTACATCTTTACCTTGTAAATAAAAAAAATCTAAAAAATACACTATTAATTGCTGATGATTTTAACCAAAATTTTTTTAATGAGTTTTTAGGCATAAATTTCATTCTGTATTTAAGTGCTTGAAAGTAGAAAATCTGAATTATATCAGTAAATTGGGACACAAAATATATTGCTCTACAAATCTCGAACTTGTTTGGAACGAATTTTCTCTGTTATATATTTTGTGTTTTGTGTTTTGTGTTGTTTTTTCTAAAAGAAGTCTTAATGTCTCTCCGGTTGCATGTCCGTCGCATTCAGTGCTGCAGCACTTTGATTTAAATCAAAGTTTAGTAAACAAAGGTTAAAATGTTTCAAATTTTCACGAACAAATTATAATTTAGAGTTATGCAACGTCTTTCATTTTCATTGTTTTTATTGGATAGAACAATTTTACTTAGCGGGATATATTTTGTATTCACTGACAACAAACTGAATTGAACTTACGTTCTTAATTAAACTGTTCATATTGTGCTGCAATAGGTCCATTTTTTCAGCGAGTTCGGCGAGTTTGACGTTGCTTTCGTTCTTTTCTTTTCCTGTCTTTTTCTCAATAATCGTTACAATGATTTTTCACAGCTTTTAGATCAATCTCTACCCTAATAAATCTTTCCAGAGTTTGTGCCTGATAGTTTGAACATTCTTCTAAAATTGCAAGTTAGTCACGACATTGAAACAATCAAAATACATGTATATTTATATTAAAAGTGCCAGAAGTGCATTCAGGCTAAAAAAGGTAAAGAATGCTAGCTTAGACATACGTGGGGAAATATATATATAGTGTTCAAGTTTCAATTAGTTCCATTATTTACGCGTATCAATTTTGTTAGAAAAAGCTTATTACAAATATTGAGTACACATCTGTAACATTTTGACGAAAAATAAGTAGACAAAATGACACGACTGTATCAAAAGTGTTATTAGCGATTCTTTAGATAAAATGTCCTGATCACTTAACTGAGGTTTAATAACAATCAACTTAAGTTTCATTACACTTATTTTTTATATTATTTATATTATTGGTTTATATTGATTGCACTGAAATACATGTTACATGAACATTATTTTGTATATGAATATGCACTTTGTACAAATCCAAAAATAAAAGTTCTGTTCAAATGTGTGAGAGGCGCATTAAACTCCTTTTTGTAAAATGTTTCTTTCAAGTATTTATCTTCTGTAACAAACTATAAACTTATTTATTCCTTAATATTACAGAAAAACTTAGATACGGATAAATAAATGTTCCATTATCTAAAATATGTTTAAGTGAAGAAATTTATTTTAATAACATACAGGATAAATTTGAAATGTCTTAATAAGAATTTTCTTTTATACAAAACATTCCAGTTTAATAAAATATATCAAATAGTACCTGAAATAACACTTCCCGCCAAATTAGCGCAGCAGACGGCAAAGAAAATAGAAGCCCACATTTTGTAAAATTGAAAAATTTCACTACCGCGTGTCCTGTTCACTTTTTAATGTAGAATGAAGGACGCGCAGTCAATAATACTTTATAATATACATTGATATTACGTTTTGGTCACATGACTAATTACATTTCATGTTGCTTAAGATAGGTATTTTACATGAACCTCTCGGTAATTGTTCTTTTATATTCAGCGTCTGAGAAACACTATTGTAACACATTTGTTTAGTAACGGTTATCTTTATTTTAATATTTATACGTAGTCTGCGGTATAAATATGAATGCTAAATGTACGAACATGTTTTTTAAGCCAAAATGACTAAAATTTTGCAATACATAATTTATGTACAGAGTGGATTTTAAAAAAATTAAAAGGCGAATTGTTTTAATAAATGACAAGTCTTTTATAGATCTGCAATAGATTGATCTTGTATTGTTGATTCGTAAATATATGATTATATATGAATGAGACTAAAATAAAGAATAATAGGTATGTTATTTAACCCAAGATGTTTGTTTTTCATTATAAAACCAGTCATAAACAAGATCCATTCGTTACGAACATTGAGAGTGCATATGAAAAAAAAATTATCACCGCGTTGTACAGGCGCCAATGATATGAAGATTACAAGTGGGTTATAATTTTGGTTATGTTATTGCTGTGAACTTTTTGTCCATTGAGTTAATATACTAACATTTTATTTTTGATTCGTTTCGCCAGTTATTAAAATTTTGAGCGGGTTAAAAGTAAATCAATCTTATTAAAATCACATCCATAATAACGCTATGCATTAGGATATGACGGGTATCTTCTTTTCTAACAGGCAATTATTGGCATGATTTGTGTATTATATGTGTATGTGGTTGAACTAGAATCCTTGATGCGTGACTGGGGTTTCGCATCAGAATCCTTGATGCGTGTATTTGGTTGTGTGGTCATCTTTCGCACTAGAACCCTTAATGCGAGTATGTGGTCGCCCGATCAGCTTTCGCATTAGGACCATTAATGCGTGTATGCTGTCTCACACTAAAAAGCTAAATTCATGTATGTGGTCGCACGATCATCCTCCGCACTAGAGCCATTGATACGTGTATTTGGCCTCACAGTCAAACAATTGAATAATTCTAATCTGAAAAAGTACACAATGGCACTCTAAAATTTGAGATTTTTGTTACACGTACACAGTTTGGATAATTACTCCTTTATTTACAACTTGCTTCTTACAAAAATTCTTGTCATTACCTTCTTGTTACAACCGTGCAATCTACTCTACTCACATCAACTATTTAATAAGTATCATGTAGATATTATTTAGATTGCTCATTAAAAAGTGCACTAGGATGTCATAACTTTTTATTTTAATCTAGTGACAATTACCATCTTAATAACACGGGGGGTGTTACTCGAGGGATGGAGCTCTTATGATAATTAGTAAGGAGTTCTTGTGATAACTGTCACGGTTTTTGTCGGAAAATTTTTGTATTAACTACAAAATCACTCGTCAAAAATGGTAATTTTCATCTTTTAAAAATGTGTTTTAGGTGCTTAATTAAACTTTATGATTAAGGTTGCCTCACATCTTGTATTATGTGTGTCAAAAACTAATTCATAGTCTATTTTACATTGCCTCTTGTTTAAAATTTTGCAGTTTTCAGTGAAATTTCCAAGTTATTTGACAATTCGCACGCATTGACCTGTTTATTTCTGGTCTTCATCCTTGCCATACATAATTACCTAATAATAATGCAAATTTGTAAACATAAAGCCCAGGCTTACAAATTTATACCTGATTTTTCAATTATATAAAGACAATGCTAACTATTCCATGTACACTATTTAAACAACATGAACACTGCCTATGTTATGCGCTATACTCAGTATACCATGGACACTATTTAAATACCATGAACACTGTTAACATTATAGACAATGCAAGCATTATGTACCAAATACTATGTACAATTTGTATATAGACAATGCTCACTTTAACATGTACACTTTTGTAACACCATGCACACTGCTTAACTTTATAGACAATGCTCTCTTTATCATGTACACAATTGAAACACCATGAACACTGATTTACATAATTGACAATGCTCACTTTACCATGTACAATTTTGCAACACCATGCACACTGCTTAACATTATGGACAATGCTCTCTTTATCATGTACACTTTTGTAACACCATGAACACTGCTTAACATTTTAGACAATGTTCTCTTTATCATGTACACTTTTGTAACACCATGAACACTGCTTAACATTTTAGACAATGCTCTCTTTATCATGTACACTTTTGTAACAACATGAACACTGCTTAACATTTTAGACAATGCTCTCTTTATCATGTACACTTTTGTAACACTATGAACACTGCTTAACATTTTAGACAATGCTCTCTTTATCATGTACACTTTTGTAACACCATGAACACTGCTTTACATCTTTGACAATGCTCACTTTACCATGTACACTTTTGCAACACCATGAACACTGATTTACATCATTGACAATGCTCACTTTACCATGTACAGTTTTGCAACACCATGAACACTGCTTAACATTATAGAAAAAGCTCACTTTACTATGTACATTATCCATGAATCCATGTTCACATCAAAGACAATGTTCACTATACCATGTACACTATTTAAACACCAGAACATTGCTTTTGTTATATACAATGCTTGTAATACCATGTTCACTATGCAAACACCATGAACAATGATTAAACTGATAGAAACATGCTCATCTTATAAAAAAGACAATCTTTTTTCTTATCGCATCATCCAGGAAACTGTCTTTTCATAGGTTTATCTCACTGCACCAGGCATTCCCGCCCAGTTTGCTGTTTGATACGGTGCTAAAGTATCTATGTTGATCTTTTCAATCAGACCATATACTTACTATCTTAAAGATACATTTTCGTTCTGCAGTATGAAAATATAGACTTATATTCCGTAAAGAATAAAATCAAGTACCTCATTACAGATATAAAGTATAAACATTTTCTTAAGGACGATTCTTAAAATCGTTTACATCATCTATAATAATCATGAGTGTCTGTCATAAAAACAATCATTTTTTTATGAAACCAATAAATGATGAATGGAGGCCTAAGTACTTAAATTTTTGTTAATCTATTGTTATATTATTGTGATGAATTTTTAACTTTTTTTGAAAGCCATAGGTAAATAAGATGTATTTTAGTTTCATTAACTCTTAACACCTACGTTTAATGTTACTTTCTTGAAATAAAGATTTTATATTATAGTAATTATAATTATTATTATTATCATTTTATTATTATTATTATTTATTGTTATTGTAATTGTTATTCTTATTATTAATTTTATTATCAATTATGATTATTATAATTATAATAATAATAATAATAATAATTATTATTATTATTATTATTATTAATTATTATTATTATTATCATTATCATTATTAATTATTATTATTATTAATATTATTATTATTATCATAATTATTATTATTATTATTATTATAATTATGATTACTAATTATTATAATTATTCTTATTATTATCATTATTAATATTATTATTATTATTATTATTATTATTATTATTATTATTATTATTATTATTATTACTATTATTGTCATTATTATTATTATTATTATTTATTTCGTTCTTTCATGACTTCTATGTACAAGACCCTAAAATATTTAGAAATAAAAAATAAATGTCTATTCGAGAGTGTTTAATAAAGTATAAATTCATTTCAACGAATTTGATCAAAAATAAATTCAGTTCAACAGATTGGATCATGAGTAAATTCATTTCAACTAAATAAATGTTCCCCATGACTTCCGAAGTTTAAATTTATTTGGTAGAGATATTTTCATCTTTAAATCAAAAGAATCCATGTAAATATCAATAATAGTATATAACAGAAATAATGGAGGTAAAGGAACTCAGCTGAGGTATAAAAGCATTAAAACCTAAATTTGAAATTCTTACATAGAAAAGCTGGGGGCACAGAAAGATATGCTAAAGAAACTGTAAATAAACCCAGACATATATTGAAAATCGTATTTTTGTGCTATTCTTAGCCAGACTACAGTGAAAAGCTTTGTTAGATTTTGGGTCATTTTTCAAATTCAGAATAATCTGGAAAAAGCGAATAAGCGAATGATCAGAAGTTTTGCACACATGTTATTTTAGTCTAGACTTAAATCAAATGTAACTTTTATCTCGAAAATTATTTCGAGTTCCATCATTGCTCAAGAACTTCTGAGCCGCGTCATGACAAAACCAACATAGTGGGTTTGCGACCAGCATGGATCCAGACCAGTCTGTGCATCCGCGCAGTCTGATCAGGATCCATGCTTTTCGCTTACCAACTCTGTTCTTGGTGGAGAAACTGACAGCGAACAACATGGATCCTGATCAGACTGCGCGGATGCGCAGGCTGGTCTGGATCCATGTTGGTCGCAAACCCACTATGTTGGTTTTGTCGTGACGCGGCTCATTTGGTAAATCATAATTATTTTATTAAAAGTGGTTTTCTTTTCCTTCTTTGATCGTTGCAAAATGAACTCTTTTATACTTCAATATGACTTTAATATAAAATTAAAATCAGTGAAAATGAGATTGTTCTGTAATATCATAGTCAGTAAATTTTGAGATTTTCTTCAAATGAAATCAGTATTTAATGCAATAAGAATCATTGAAAAATAAGATGTTTGCTATTTTCAGAATTACTTGAAATGAGGATAATGCATTTAATATCAGTAATGATATTTTAAAATCTAATGGATTTGTCTTTATCATTCAACATTATTTTTAAAATCAATGAAACGGGATATGTTTAATATAATTATCATTTAAAATTGAGACATTTTGTATAAGAAGAAAAATTAAGATTCCTTAATAGCTTAGCATAGCTTAAATCAAATTCGAGTATCAAAGTTCATGAACTCAAGAAGCATTTTGACTTGACTTGAACTATAAAATTTAAAGGATTGATATTTGATAAATATCAAATGACTCAAATGTTAAAGGTGTGCATTACATAATTGGTTGTATATTCAAGGCACGTCTTTATGTTTAATTTCATATGTTTATGCATCTTTATAAATACAAATATCACACCGTATAGGACTGCCAACTTCCTAAAAGAAGGATAAAGTTCAAAACTAGGATAAAATCAAAATTAGATTAATTAAAAACGAAAACATGGATAAGAAAAAGGGATATAGTCTAGAACATCCTGAATTGGTAAATATAATTTTTATTGATTGTGTATTTTATACAATGTTGATATTATCTTTACAATCTCTAGTATTATACCTAAGATGGGTATATTTCTTTCACACGGAGTTAAGCAAAACGCGTAATTCTAGATGAACGGTTACTTTTTTACTTTGTAGTTACCTTTAATGAAAAACCTAAAAGTTGCCAATAAAGTTTTGGTAAAAGCAGCGTTTTAAGGTTACAGGTAGTTTTTCGTTTTCGATCAGAACAGTATAAATATTAACTAAATTTCTTACTAACTAAACATCTCGCACATATAATTAATATTGAAGAAAAATCATGATTATTATTATGTGGGGCATTCCGAATATTTTAGATACGAAAAGCGACGAGGCTAGCTGAGTTTGTGCACAAAAATACCACCCCCCCCCCCACACACACACAAAATAAAAAAAAAAAAAATAACAACAAACTACTATCAGTAACAAGTAGAAAAAACAAAAAACAAACAAACAAACAAACAAACAAACAACAACAAAAAACTGAAAACAATTTATGTAGTTACAATGTGTCATATTACACCTTTCATTTGTAATTAGCCACGCCTTAATTTCATTAAGTATTAGAGCGCTGTCTTATAACAGGATGTAAGATGAGTTTTGTCTTAATACGATTAAAACAATTATTCTTCTTTAAAAAGAAGCATGCGGGGTCTTCTTGCAGCTGTGCCAGATTTGTTTAATTCGAAAATATTTGGAGATATTTTTGCATAAAAGGCACAATGAATGTTTATAAATTACAATTATTAAACAAATAGAATTTATTATATAAATTCATTATATTATCATACTAAATGTTTGTTTTACACTTCACTGTTTTAATGTTTTGAAAGATTATTTGCCGGAGAAATTAAAGTTATCTTGGCGCATCAGGAATAATTTTCCACAAAAAGGGAGCAATTTGTTATGTTATCAAACTAAATTTAAAATAAATGATATCTATTAAAAGAAGTAACAAAATAAAAGTTTCTTCTAAAATTCATTAATCAAATTTTCGATTTATGTGGAAACATTTCTTCTGCCAAACGGGCATAAAGTATGTTTATCAAATAATTTTAAGTCCCAGACTTACATAAAAATGTATATATCATTTGATTGTAATAAACAGTATATACAGCTGCATGCCTCTAACCACAATATTTCAAGAAAATCAAAATTGAGAAAAAATTGTGTCATGTGCGCCAAAAGATCTCCGTTGCGTAATTTAGTCATACCGGTTCAAAAGTTAAAGGAGCATCAAAATTATGGTACACGATTCACTCATATAAAAGTCCATGATAAAAGTGCATGTTGATATTGTTGCTATAATGTTCACTGTTACTATTTTTCGGAACATGAAATAGTAAAATGCTATTCAGATAACAAATATCGATTTATACGCTTCAAATGATTTAAAAGGGAATGTACCATGCTCGTAGTATTAAGTAAAGTAAATGATATTTTCCGATTTTTTCTTGTACCAATTTGTTCATTTCGATGTTAATGTTTCGTTTAAGTTAAGTCGTTTTTTTAAACGGAGCATGCGCATAACATTTCTTGTAGACTGGTTCTTATGATGCGATACATTAGCTTCAATTTGATACGCAGCTATGGAGAGGTCTGATGACCTCTCCAGTAATTAGCAGTTAAATAAAACGTTTTTGTAATCTTGGTGAATACCACGCTGCAATATAAATTATCTAAATAGTTCGAAATTATCAACTACCTAGTTGGTTACTACCAAATAATTAAAAATGCTATGTTTACATGATTAAAATGAATTCTTATATCTAACTCTTCCATATTGTATAAAAGATATGACATTTTTTTCTGAATGGAGTCATTAATTTGAAAGAAAATACTATCGTGGTTATGAACTAAAAGTATGACATATACAGTATATCTTAGCCGATTCTTGTATTGTGTGATCTAAACCTAACCACAAAAGCAGTTTTTCTTGAAATAAATTTTATCGCGCCATGTATTAAATGTATGTTATTTTAGTACAATGAAAGTTGATATGCATTTCGTGTTTGCAGATAGAGGATAGGGCTTATTGTTATCAAAACTATTTAACCAAATCATATCACAAATGCAAAATGAATCAGCAGATTCATAAAGCACAGATATATAGGCTATTTAGTCAGTACATTTTTGTATTTACATGTAAAATGAGAGATAAGATATTGCAAAAATAAAATATTTATATTGCAATTTCAAATGTATTTCCGTTTTCTTTCCTTAAACTATTCTGCCTATAACATGAACAAACAAGTAAAAACAACCCTTCAAATCCAGAAACCTTTCTAATCCGAACTTTTCTTCTGGTCCGGACGAGTTCGGATTAGACAGGTTTATATTCCCCTCATCTTATAAAATTTTGTACACCCAACTATGTTTTATTGTAACGAATTATGGCTGAATTATCTATACATGTATTTTGTAGATAATATTTTTTTTTCTGGAACAAAATGTTATATTTCATCATTCGTCATTATATATAAACCTATTCAGTTTTCGACCTAAGATTAAGGCATTAGCAGAAGGAAGGATTTCGAAGAACAACACCAATTAAAACTTAGATGTACATGCAAATCGTATTGTGTGAATGCTACTATTTCTTGAATTCGTAAACTTCAATACTATTTTTACACGATATGTTCTATCTATCGCTGTACAGACCTTCCACGATGACAAAGGGACATATTTCAATTTTTTTTTCTTTAATGAATGAAATTCAAGAACAATTGTTGCTTGGTTATTACCAAAAAATATAACATTTAAAGTAACACTGTCGAAATATTGCAAGGGTAAAATGATGATTCACACGGTCTGAATGCAAGTTTTGTGTTACTTTGTAAATTGTACTATTTTATCTTTAATTAATGTTGTACGTTTTAAATGAAAGATGATTGCATTGTATGTATTACAGTTGACTGGTTACAAAAGCAATAATATATATGTTGCAAATATTGTTTGTAAAAAGTATGTTAAATCATTAAAATTGTAAAAAATATAATGTTAACTTTAAAGTAAATAATGATTTTATTTCTTTGCTGAATAATGTTTGCAATTATTTTGTTTGACACTGTGTATTTATTAAACTTTGATGAATATACAAAAGTAATGGTACTTAATTACGTCCTCCCCAAAAATACTGGTATTGCAGTTCCGAGCTAAAATCTAGTACTGGCACTGGTAATGGTACAGCATAACTTGGCAAGTACTGGTACTGGTAATTAAGTACTACACCATTAGTACTGATACAGCTCTGATGTTGCACAACTAAAATTTACCGAACGTTGAGACCTTTATACAATTTAAACCTGTCTTACATTTCAGAGCAAGTGATATATCATATTTAAACTTATTCTTTTCTAACCAGATACAAACAAACTAGTTTATATAAACCTGTCTTCCATTTCAGAACAGTAAAACAGAGGCGTATACAGGCAATCAATATACTATATATAACAATGGAACGTATTTTTCTGATGCAAAGGATGACCAGGGGATGCCGTTTTCTTCATCGAAAAATGGACCATTCGACAGTGATCATCAGTTTGGACATTTTCAACCACGGTAATCTATTCATTTAATTTTTTTTCAACCGAAAATGTATTCATCAACATGAATTTCATTTAAATGCATGATAATTACACGGAAACTTCTATGAATTCTAATCGGGTGCATGGGGCTTTGAAATGGTTGGATCATGTGATTTATTTGGGACTTTTCTAAATTTAAACAGATTGTAGAAAGAAAAATGTTTAAACATATTAAGAGGTTAATACGGATGTCTCTTCTTTGCAACAAGTACTTTGATTTGATATTTAGATTTATCCAAAACTGATAGTTATTTCCCCAGTCCAAATCAAAACATAAAATACGTTGTTTTTTGTCTTTAATAAGTATCGCTTTGAAACATCTTATCACCTGACAAACATTTTTACGACTATCATAATACAATGATTCAAACTAAAATCCTAGAGCACTATACTTGATTTGGCGACTGCCTCCTAATTATGACCTGATAATATTTCTAGAATTAAATCAGAATGTATAAAAACTGGAAAAAAACTGGAAAAAAGAAACTTAAACAAATGGAAATAAAACCCAACCGATTCTTGTCCCAGTGTTAAACATGTATCAAGCGACACATTTTTATAAGAGTGTATGAACTAAATCATGTTTCGGAAGACCCCCACCCCCACACCGACCGAGAGGTCAGGGCCATATTATATTTGCCCCGCTTGCTTTTCTATATATCATTCTGTATGGGGAAACATTTGGCTTTGACCTAGAGAAAATTATTTTATAATTGTAATTATTGAAGCACACCATTCTTGTTAATTGACAACTAAACGAAATTGACATTCATAATAGAATTTTCTAAATATTGGACAACTCACAAAACTTTTGATATTTTGTCGGCCGAGTAAAGACGGGTACATTTGTGCTTCAATTTCTCATTATGTTTTTCTTTATACTGGATATGAGTCACTATTGAAATCCTTACCTAACATCCCATTGATAAGTATTTTCTCACTTAAGTATGATCAATTAAATGCATATAAACAACTTCATAAAATATTGTTTGCGGTAGAATATTACAATTTTAATGGAAAATATTTCATACCCAAAACACGTTTAAAAAGCTTTTAAACTGATTACATATAGTTTTCATGAATGCGCGAAAAATAACAAGATATTCTTCGGGTATACATGTATGTACTAAAACCGGATATTGACCGGAAATGGATAGAGTAACATTCGTTATTTTGAAGTATTTGATTATAAATCCCGGTTATAGTACCCGGCTATTTAAGGCGTGTTTGTTCTGTAATCTGGATATGACAATTTAATTGTTTTGAGTACTTTAAGATGCCGTTACACCCGCTTTTTATCATTAAAATACACTGTACACCTTGAACTTCAATACGATGTTTTTTCTTTTTAAAAAGGATGTGTTTGAATCATGAGATTTCAGAGGATGTAAGAGACATTGACTGTGAAATAATATAAAAGTAGATATTAAACGAAAAGAATCAGCTTTTGTCTTAAATACAAAATACTAAAATACACTAATACAAAATATCAAAATAAACTAATACAAAATATCAAAACATACTAATATAAAATACAATTAAAATATACTTATAAAATCTACTAAATATTCTTACACAAAATACTAAAATATTTTTTTTTAATTCACATAACAGTACTTTATATGCAAGAGAGCAAAACCTTCACTTTCTTATTTTGCTTTTAAGTATTAAGCGCAGTTATAGTGATGTGGTATTTAATATTAAAGTCCAAAGTGCACTTTTTATGCGTTTTGCTACCTTTATTTCAAATTTTTTCACACTTAGCGATGATAAGGATATTAGATGTATCTTAATGGCTTGTCACAATACCTGAAAAGACAAAGATGCTTAAGCTTAGAAATACGAGGTCTCCAAAATGCATTACCTTTCTGTGTTTGAAGACCATTTAAACATATTCATTTCATCTGCAATATTCCGGTAAAATCTATAACTGATTTTGATACATTTTTTTTTCAGAAAAGTTATTTTCCAGAGTTTTTATCTGAGGAAAATTCTTTTAATTTAAAGAATTTAATTGTTTTCATAACATACGCCATCTTAACCCCAATCATTTTCTATCGCTTCACGTTTCTATGAAAACCGTTGTCTGAGTTTTAAAAAGTTTTCTTTTGACAGAGAAATTACTTTACAGTTGACTATCTTTTTCATAGGGACTTCTATTCTTTGTTTCAGAAGTAAAGGTGACTACAGTATGGACAGAAGTTTAAAGACCAGATCACAAAAACGACGTTGTGTGATGATTGGAATCATTGTGACTGCGATTCTTATAGTCGCCATTGTAGCGGCTGTTCTTGCCTTGACATTGTCTTCAGATTCAGGTCAGTGCTAATAAACCAAAATGATGTCATCAAAATTACTTCTCCGTTCATAATTCTGCACATTTGAAATCGAACATTGCAACTGTTCGGTTAGTTTAATTTATAGAGCGTTTAACAGGGTTCGATTACCGGACGGCGTAGGTCACTTTTATTTTGATTGATCATGAAATCTTTTTTTACGACCATTCGTATTGTACCTGTGCTCTGGCAAGTATAAAAGTCATATCAGTTCCTTGCAAAAGTGAAGGCATATTGTACTGGTAAACTGCTTTATAGGTTGCCTAGAGACGATATGGAAGCTGAATTATGGTCTTAGTGAATTTAAATTGGTTTACTATTATGATCAGGAGTTGAACTTTTAAAATCACCACCACACCGAACTTATGCAACATAACACTCAAAATTGCCTCTTACCACTATGGGTTCCAATATTATTTCATGTCAGCAACCTAGCTTACGGAATATTGGTGGGTCTTATCAGGTACCCGCTTAATGCACTGAAAGTGCTAAAGCTAGAAAGTCGTTACATGACCTTTACAAATTCGGTATGACTTTAAATCCAACAAAACAAATATAAAAACAATTTTCTTTGCAACACAGTTTTATGCATCAACGTATTTTCTATTTCAGATAAAAAGGAGGTTGAAATGGTAGAAGTGTCAGGTTTGTCTTTTATTGTTCTTCTCTGAAACTAACATAACATCCAAAAACTCCATCTAAAATTGTCTGAAATCTAGTGAGCTTAAAATGACATTATGTTCAGTTGAGCTGAATTGACTCTATATTTCAAAATATTGACTGTTATAATGGTGCCCGACCAATAATGGATAGTATATAAATATAACATGGGTTTGTGGGTAACAGTAAAAATAGCATCCCAAAGAAAATAACTGTTACCCAAAGCGTTATTAATTTTATTACCCCGAACAAATCATTTGAAAATTTCAACTACATCTAACAAAATTGAACCAAGAGTGACAATAACTCAACTATTCTTATCTTGCAAAAGCAACAACAAAAAACAACATGTGACCAGATTTAATTCTGTTAAATGTACTGTTACCCTGTAACAGTACAGATTTCTTAGTCAGATTGTACACTTGCTTTATCTTTGTAGCCTATTGGAAATTAACATTACAAAAAGTGAGGGGTAATAATAGAAAATGTTAAGGATAAAGTAAAATTTGCCCAGGCCATATCAGTAAGGTATTTTTCATGCGAATTCAATAATAAAATTAAAAGAAATTGTAGTAAAAATGCTATTTTTTACTACATTGTATATTGTTCTTTAAACAAGCCATGTTGCATACTTAAAAAAAGTATAATATACATGTATTATGTGGCTTTAATTTTCCCATTTTTTAGCCCATACCACATTTAATACATATTAAATTGACTTGCCTAGCATAACCATTCATCAATTTATGGGATAACTGATTGAATAGCAAACACTCTGAGTACGTCACTATTACTGGTCATTTAGTTACTGATACTATCAAGTGTCGAATTACCGAAAAGAAGCACGTTCGAGCCGGGCTGCATGGTCAGACAAAACAGATCTTGTTCTGCACTTATTATATGTGTAAAACCTGTTGCCAGAAGTAGGCTAAAGCTTAACAACAGCACTTGTTGTCAAGGAATTTTCAAATAAAGTGCTCGTATTATCCTGCTTTTATTACCTTTTCAACATTTCAGAGGACAGTATTCTTAAAGGGGAAGTAACCTTATCGTCAAAGAACTGGACTGATGCATATAATGATAAAAATTCTACCGAATATATAACAACCGCAAATGAAATAATTGAAATGGTATGTGGGTTATGTCCCCTTTCAACAGATTTATTTGCTTTACACATATTTTCTAATTTTTGGTTGTGAAACAAGTCCATGTCGCATTTTTGACACTTTTGAGTCCATTAACTGGAATTTATCTGTGAGGACACATGTTGGAGACTCGAGTAAGACTCGCACTTTTGTGCCCTTGTTGATAAATGAATGTATAATAGGTAATCGCTTCTAAAATTCATCTGCCAATAAAGAATGTATACAGTGTTCCTTATTATCACCGTGCTATTTAATCCCACAATTTGCTCTTCTTTCAATTACAATTACAATAGATCATTAATTTTTACGAGGAGCTTACTTATTTCTGTATTATCTTATGGCGCATCTTGGAGCTTTTTAGACAGTTACATGTATTTGTGATGGCTCAAAGCTCAAGCACACACATAATGACGTAGAAAGTATCAGCCTGTCTTTAAAATAACGCATTATGTATGTTAAATTGATATGGTCATCTGCGAAATGACACGAAAATGTAAAATATAAAGCTTTTTTACATAGCGTCTGGTTGATATGCAAATCGACCGGAAGTATAACTTTCTCGAGCAGGCACAATCTGCGTAGGCCAAAAAAGGCTTTTGCTCGACACAAAATAATGCAAATATAGTCGTTCATTGACAAGCCCAGGTTAGTTAACTATATGCCAACTATGACAGTTTGTTGCATAGTAAGACTTTTAGCAAATGATGTTTACTGATATTTTAGATGGACAAACAGCTGCGAAATAGTGTGTTATCCAGTGTGTATGTCCAAACAACAGTCGATAATATTCGGTATGTAACACAGTTACAGACTTTTTTTAAAACTAATAGACCATTTGATCTTAAAGATCGCCCAAACTTCGTTCTCCTTTACCATGATGATATGTAACTTTAAAAATCATTTAATCATTAAGTTAGTCCCTTCTAACCTTTATTATCGGTTAACATATAATACCATTTAACTTAAACCACCTTCTAACGTTAAAAACACTCATTTAAACCTAGCTCCTTCTTACCTTAGAGACTGTAAAACGTTTAACCGTTGAGTAACTTTTCTATGTATTCTACAGTCTTGAACTATTTATCTCTCGACAACGAAAACAATAATGAAAAGTTAAATGTATGCAAATGTTTACAATATTAATATCTAGATTGGTTATTTGACCACACAATATTGGATCATATTTGCTCAAACCATTCTTTATTTTGGTTTGGTATTGGATTACTTTGATCCTAGTTTAAAGTTGAGAATTTTAGCTCCGCCTTCATTTTCAGTAAAGTTCTAAGCCCCACTACGAATAGGAGTCGGTTTATTTGAAATTAATGAAAGGGTATTAAGTAGAAATATTATATAACTATGGTAACAACCAAATAACATATGTATTCAATAAAGCTGAGTTACCTGAACTTTAAACAAATATTTTGAAAACATGAATTTCTAAAATATATAATGACAAACATTATAATTATTATAAAACTTGTCCATATAACATATAATAAAACTAAATGTATTATTTAACAGACAAGGCAGTGTGATTGCCGAGTGCACTTGGTTTATGACACTTACAAAGACGTTGGCAAAAAACGAGAGCCCTGACCCACCAAGCTTTGACTTTAATGTTGACCTTGACCTTTTCAAAAATACAATAAAGCAAATCCCTGATGTTGCCGACATAAATGTTTCAGGTAAATTGAAAACTTAATTTCCGAGTATTTCATAACGTCTTCAGGTTTTGGAATTTAGAGCGTCTTGTTTGTAAAGGGATAATTTTGGGAGAGATTTGTAAAATGTTAATTGTGTTACAGAAATAACAATTAACCGTTGAATTAATTTGAAAAAAAAACATACGTGTTTGTATCTTAGATATGTCTAAGAACTAGACCGGATTTATTTCGGATTGCTTTTGGATATGATGTTCATAATTGACAATATGAACAAGACCTATGCCCTCATAGTAGGTCTGCTTCCGTAGTCACATCGGGTGCGTCTTTTTCAAGCATTTTCCTTGTTTGTTGGTACCATACATAAAAATCGAATTATTACTATAGAACGGTTTAATGTAGCCTCAAACTCCCGGGTAAGTTACGAGAGGGTCATCCAATCATCCATGGCACCGAGGATGACTTAGTCTGGTTATATTTATATGATAAGATATCAATTCATTATATGTATCATTTTGACGTCATTGTTTTATTATTTTATGACGTAGATATGACAGAGTGCGTCCCAGATCCTTGTAAAAATAAAGGCACGTGTAAAAGTGAAGGCAGTAATTTTGTATGCACGTGTCAGCCAGGCTATTCGGGTGCAACGTGCGGAACAGGTGAGTTAATCTCTACGTTCATATCTATTAGGGAAATGTGGTAAATAATGAAAGAAAATGTTGGAAAATGATTATAGAAAAGAAATTAAGAGAAGATAATAACAGCAAAATACGTAAATAAATGAAAATAAATATTTTGCAACACTTATTTAGGCTTGAAATAATTATTATATGGAAACTGTTTACTAAAATAATTTTGGACTAAAATATAGTTTAAGTAGAGTAGAATGATTTAGCTTTCATTGCGGGGAAAAATACATCGTATAAGATATATTTCTAATATTGCAGATTAATATGTATAATATTTCAGATAAATATGTCTAATACTTCAGATAAATATTTCTCATAGTTATATAATTTTATCTTTATTTTTCAGAATTAAACGAGTGTGACTCGAATCCTTGTCTGAATAGAGCAACGTGCGTCGGCAATAATACTGGCTACACGTGCAGTTGTAAAGATGGATACACCGGGAAAAATTGCGAAAAGGGTAGGCTTGACCTTTGATCTTTTTTATCAATTTGTCTGCTTTTTTCAGGTTGATTGTAATAACAGCACTTACAAACAGTAATTATGCAACGAAAAATAACAAAATACATTGTATTGTGATTCGTTGATTTTCAGAGTTTAAAATTAAAGAATAGGAGAATTTTTGGATTGGTGAGTTAAACTAGTGAATAAACCGTCTACCTGAATATGCATGAATCATGGATTCGAACTTAAGAGGGCTACAACCATGTTTTTGTTTTTGTTTTTATCATATATTTGAAATCAGAGGGCGAAAAAATATGTCATATATAGTACAGATAGATGAATACAGATAAATGATTCTTTATTTCTTTCAGAGGAAAATAAATGTAGTTCACAGCCATGCTACAACGGTGGCCAATGCTTCGATTTCTTAGATGGGTTTGCCTGTTGGTGCTTCCCAGGGTGGACGGGAACTCTGTGCGAATTACGTGAGTACTGCTTACCCTTAGTCACAGGGGACTTATAGGACTGATAATGATTCACTGCAGAGTCTGATATACTGCATTTGAAGGGAAGGGAGGGGAAGAGTGAATGTAGACAGGTGGCTTCGTAGCTAAGTGGTTAAGGTCATCGGCTTCAAATAACTTGACCCTTATAACTGTGGATACTGATCTATTTTAAGTGTAAGAACATTTCAAAGCAAATTTTAGTTTTTGAACTACTTTTCCTCAGTTTAAGTACAAATGCTTTACCGTCGAAATGTTTTTATTGACATTACATGCGACTAACTAGTGTATTAAGCCCAAGTATTGTTAATATCCAGCAATTTCAGTGCCTTGATTTTTGAATGATATTTAAAACAAAACATATTGTGATTATATCAATTATTTTACATATGTTTAGGAGTAACCACTACAGGTTCAACACAGCTAACAACTAAAACAGCAAAAATACCCCACACCAGCACAACAACTACAACTACGACCGAAGGTTAACCAATACTTAATTCTTATTAATCATCGTCAAAGTCCCGCTGAGTTCATCATTTTCGGTATCGCGACTTTCTTTTGTAAAAGTTTCGTTGAGTTTTGAATGTGCCTCTGATTAAATCTACTCTTGTTAAAATAACACTGAATAACTTTGAGGCTTGAAACAATTTTTACAAAACAGTTAACGAAGGACAATTCATTAACTTAAAAACTCAATATTTCTAGACAATGAACTAATTCGTTCAAACATAAGTTATAAATATGGAAAATAATATGTTGTTCATCTCATGAAACTTAGGTTCATTAGCAGGCCACCTTTTCACCTTATTGAAATATTTGCTGAATTGTCTTTTAGAAGAATGTGTCTTTTTTGTCTTTTCAGTTACAAATGCATGCGATTCTCTACCATGCTTTAATGGGGGCATGTGTTTCACTAACTTTGCCTTTATCCCGACTAGATATCATATCCTGTTCAAACTTATGCCATTTTCAATTAACATCTTGCTCAAACCATGCTCAGATTAGATCCCTGCTTACCTTTAGAAATGTTCCAATATAACTCCAATATAGTCCCTGCTGAAAAACTAACCCAATGGTCTGACTACCCCTTGTTCCGACTTACCCCATTTCAGACTGACAAGTTTGCCGTTTTACTTCTTAGCCGACCTATCAAGAGGTCTTGCTTATACCATGTTCAGATTTTCTTCCAATGAATGAAAAACAACAGAAAACAAAACAGTGAATTACAAATTTAATCCAAGTGAATGATATACAAACATGCTTTATAATGTTTATGTTTATCTGCTACCAGATATGAATTTAATTTCGTTCACTTAGGGAAGGTCACAGAAGGGCCATCTATTTCAACAACAAAGGATGGATCATCAACCAAACAAACAACTCAAGATAAACCATACACCGGACCGACCACAACTACAGATATACACAAAACTACAACTACAACAACAACTACAACAACAACTACAACAACAAAATTTCCATGTGTCCAAGGTATTGATCTTTTAGTATATACGACTAAATGTGTGAGACAAGAGCTTAACTCATGCCAATGTTATAACCTTATTTCTAACCATTTAAATATGATACAATTTGAATCAAAGCGCTGCAAGCACTTAAGTATTCATTGGTTGAGATAACAACGTTCCTTGATTATAATGCCAAAAACAGTTATTGTATCCCTGGTTTTGCAAAAAGGGAAAACATGTCCTGCATTAGCCGTGTGCTTTATTCAACATTTATTTCTTATGTCGATAAAGTTATAAAGTATCACCATATAGTTTTGCACAATCAAAATATGTTTATTAAGTGTTATATAGACTTCTACAATCATCAATACAATAGACTTCTTGAACAATCATCAAGAAAGATAATTAAAAGATTTGTCTGGTAAACTTTATTTTGACGTTGAAAGCTTTTTCAATCAGTTACTTATGCGAAACGTTTCAAAAAAAACTATTTTCTCTCGAGTTACTACCGGAAGTGCCTGCTATCATTTCGTTAAATTTTTGGTGACTCTTGGTATCACTGTATTCACACAAACATCTTGTTTACAAGAAGTACAAAAAGTATTTGAGACTGAACACCGTATTCTTAAATTTCAAACCCCTTTTTTCGCTCTGATATTGATTCTTTAGTGTTTGTTTTCAAGTAACAGATGCAAGATAAATGTAAAAAAGACTTTTAATTTTTACAAAATTACAGTAAAGAGAAGTGTGATTTTGCCACGATATAGCGGAACGTCCATTCTTTACGGATGAAAATCATTCTGAATCTATTGCAAGGAAGCAAATCAATTTATTTCATATGTGCAGTGGAGAAACTTAAATTTATTTATGTGAGAGAAGTACATGCCCAGGAACTCAGCTTGTTGAATACTTATTTTCTGCCAGTTTAAAACATAGATTTTGTCACAAACATGTTTTAAGACTTCATACTTCACAGGTGTCCGATATGAGTATGAGATTGAAGGTGCTATTCTATGGCCTTTTGAGGACGATTTACAGATGTCAAATACCTCAGGATATAAAGCAATGGAGAACACTGTCCTTGAATCAGTAAGTAACAGTCATACTCACAGTACTTTATATTTTCATAATGGAACTTCAAGGTAGATAATTATGGTCTGGTCATGTCAGCAACCACGCATACACGAACATTTGAAAGTAAAACATGTTTAACTTACAGCTCTAACCATCTATCAGTTGTTTTATCTGAAAATTGTGTATCTTACAAAATTTAGAAAAAGGGAAATTTTGTTTCAAACTTTTGTTCAATTTTTTAAAAGATATGTTTTTTTAAAAAAAAGGGAAATGCAATGAAATAAAATTTTACATGTATATGAAAATTTTTTCCAATTTAAAGGTATAAAACAAAAATTTTTCCCAAACATGGTTTTTTTCAAGGGAAATAAATTGGGATCAAAAAATTAGTTAATTTAAGATATTTTTGTTTTAATTTAAAGTTATTTTATGTTTTGTTTAAGCTGACAGATGCGACAAAAGACTATGGTTTATCAGTTTGCAACATTTATCTTCAAAAATTGTAAGTTAATTATACAAATACGCTTAGGCATGCTTCAATTTTCTGAATCTGTTTTATTTAACTGTTTGTATTAAGTATGTCCATAAAGTTAGTTCCCTATTCCTTATTCCTTTTTCGAATAAGGAATAAGTTCCTTATTCCTTTTTCGAATAAGGAATAGGGAACTAGTTCCTGATTCCTTATTCAAATCTAAATAAGGAACAGCAGAATTAGTATTTATTTAAAATAAAATTTATACCTCATTCAAATCATTGCATAAAGAATCTGCATAATTATTTTGAAAAAAAATCGAATAAGGAATAGGGAACCAGTTCCTTATTCCTTATTTAACTCCGAATAAGGAACAGAAGAAAATACGTAAAGAAAGACACCAGTTGCAGTTATTGTTGATAAATCTGCATTAAAATTGCAAGAATCAATCATTAAGTTATATTATATTTTAGTAATCGTTAACAAAATATTTCATCATTTATCCATTTATAACGTATTGGTCTATTTCACTTAACTTCGGGTAAATATCATCAGTATTTGGCAAAGTGTTCCAAATGATTGTATACTATTCTAAGGATATCATTCTTTGAGAAGTGATTGTTACAAGCTGGTAACAAATTATTCATTTTACTTTACAAGACGTTCAGCGAAAAAGACCGAACAGCAGATTGTGGCAAAATACTGATTTTAATATTTTATAAGAAAACACACACACACACACACAATGTTTTGTATGAGATTTTGACTAATCAATGCAGTAATTTCAAAATTGACAGTACCATACATGATTTATTGACCGACTGACTCATGTTTTTACTCAGTTTTGATTTACTGTAAATAAATTCTTGAATTTCATGTGTAGTCTTCACATACAGACTCAATGTCACTATACCTTGATATCTGTTATATCAGGGTCTTTCAAATAGATTTCTTTTTGAAAGACGCTGGTTATATTTAGTTTGACCGACATTGACTTTTATTTGCAAATTGATGCACAAAAACTTTACCGATAGCCAGACCTTTTTTAAAACTAATTTAGTTTCCCATTTCTGTTTACTCTAGTTATCCGGTCAACCCTCTGCCGAATAGTCCAGAGAACACGGAAATGAACATCGGGTTCACAGTTGTTGTATCCATGATGTCTATTCTTTATGATATGCAAATTCAGTTAACGTTTAATGCTTTTTTACCAGAACACTTTTATTTTATTTTCATGAGAGGTGAGTTGAACTTCTGTAATAAAAGCAGTTTTTATGAACTTCTTGAAAATATAGGATTTTGTCGATTCGACAAATTTCGCCATCTTTTGTAAATCTTTATTTGCCGGAGCCTTTTTATTTTATCTCCATGAAATATTAGAAAAAGGCGCTAAAATCAGCAATTTTAGGTGCTTTATCTGTGAATACATTGACATTGGTTCGACAACAACTTTTCGTATTAAATGAATTAGATAAATTAGCTGACAAGATTCCCCCTTGTTTGCTCATGGTCTCATTCTAATTGTTCTTTGAATATAGTAAGAATAGAATTATAACATAAATATTTCGATCTCTGATTAATTGGAAAATAGATATCTTTTATAATAGAAATACATGACCTACTGCATCTTCGTTAAGACAGTTTTTACTTAAGTATTTATTCATAAACTTGCATACTGAAACAAATTTATACTTTTCAATCACAGAAAACAACTGTGCAGTATCATAAATTTGCGATACAGATTTCTGAAATGTTATATGGCCGTTTTGTTATAAAGTCCCCGTCTGTATTAGCTTAAAATCATTATGGTTAAAGTTGTGTCACGAAACCCTTCAAAAATCATTATACTATGAGTTATCAAGATTTTAAACAGGTTATGTGGCAGTACATAAACGCTTGTTTGGAAATATAACCCGAGCCGTAATTCAATTGAAATTCAAATAACTGTAATACTACGGGATCGCTGTAAACATCAACATACATCGTATATGTAAAGTATTATAAATCTAATGAATAAGGACGTTTTAAACTTTCAGTATTGTATAATGTTTCATATACGTTGATATTTCAGCCTTGCAGAGCACAACAAAGTACCAAACTACGCCGTTGACAACCTGTAAGTATTGTGAGATTATTATGACAACTAAAGGCATGCCGTTTTTTTATTATTCACCTTGTAAGAAATTCATTTATACTATTATATGAATAAACGTAAAAAAAACCCACCAAAATTTGTCTCTATTTGGGGTTAAATGGATGCATTTGAATGAGTTATAAGGAAATGATGGTAAACGGTTACTATATTTAAATGCTCATAAATGGCCATAGATAGGCCATTTTTAAAAATTGGAAATCTAGGGTAAATTCGTAGGACTCTGCCGTATATTGATTCACCCTGCATTTAAATTGAGTTGATTTTTAAAGACCCATTAGTGTCTTTATTTTTCTATTTCATTCATCAGTCTCTTTCTGTTTGATCTTTTATCAGTTGATAGAGACTTTAAGAAGGAACACAAATTAGGCCAGAAAAAAGTTGCCTTAGTGTTAACGCAAATGAACGGAACCGTGATTTTTAGATCCTGTTTTTATTCTGTTAAATTTATATACAATATTGCCGTTATCTACATTATTAAACATGTCATCTTAATTTGAACTGACCCACTGTTACAAAGGTACCATATTTAATTGTAAACGTTTTAAAAATAAGAACAAAATATTAAAGGCTTTATTTAATCGAATGAGATATATAGAATATTCGTCTGTTTTCAGTGAAAATAGAATATCTCACTAAGAAGAGAGATGAAAAAATCTAAGAGCAAAATGTGCGAATAAAATCATAACAAAATCTTACTTAGATGATAGGTTCATGTGTTTATTCTATAATTCGTTTTTCAAATAAACAAATTATTTTTTTTACTCATATCTTTTTTCTTTATCCTATCTTTTTTTTTATTTCCTATAGCTTTGAGATTAAAACAACTAGGACCGTCGAAAACCGGCCGTTAGAATTTGCTTATTTATTTGAAGTTATCCGTGACGTCATAAAAATCATTCAATCAGTTTTCTTTTAAAGTATTAAGCGAAATCCGAAATTTTTTAATTTTAGGCCTACTCAGTGTCAAAGCATGTGATATTATATGTTATTTTGGTTTTGGAGTGATATATGTGGATATTTTACCTGTTAAGATTTTATATCACCCGAGCCGGTAGGCGAGGGTGATATTTTATCTTGGCAGGTAATATATCCACATATATCACTCCAAAACCAAAATAATAATTTTATTACCCTTCCCCTGTCGAGTTTAGAGGATTTTTTAAAAAATCATTGCTGTTTCAAATGAAACGTCGAAATAAGATTCCCTTTATGGTACCTCTTCGTCACAACATGACGTCACATAAATACATGACGTATTTTCCCATACCTAACGAATGTAAACAAGAGAAAAGGAGTAGTCTATTGAACGCACTTTTTTGTAAATAATATCAAGCTTTCACAAGATCATATTTGTTTTCGATACGGATGGTAATATGTATCATTACTCTACTTTGGTAAATATTTATCATTTGACAGTTAAAAAGTGCTTTTAAATCGGAATTTACACCGCGTAAAATCGAACCGTACGCGCAACACCTTAGCGCATGTTGTTTACAACATTGGGTACCCAACAGGGAAATTTAGTGTGTATATTACCCGTCTGGCTCGGTTATATCAATTTCTTTCGTGTGATCAATATCCAATCAAAAAGGCGGAAAAAAGCTGGGAGGGTAATAAATATCTTATATCTCACTGTTTTATTTTAATATCTCATCATAAGAAAAATAAAAGATGACAGTGCAAGATTTGTATGTAAATCATGATATAAAAACAAAACAAAAACCTCAGTCTTTATGTTTCTATAGTGCAAAATCTACCAAATAACAAAGCATATTTTCTTTTTCAGATCCTCCAGAGACATGCAGCAGTTCATCACGTAAGATATCTGACGTCATCAAACGGGTGTATACTGGGACATAATATAATATACATTATACCGGTGAAATGGTATATTATGTCCCAGGTTTATCTAATATATTGCCACAATTTTCTTTATGTAATTTATATATCAGTCATAAAATTTCTCTATTTGTTTAAGACAACTCGTCCAGTAGCACGCTGGTCATAGCGTTCGCAGAAGCGATGGGGGCCATCGCAGCAGCGGTGGAGTATTCGCAGGAGCACTGCGTTGCAATCGAATCCACCACTGTCTGCGTTGTAAACAGTTTTGTCATTTATTGTATAAATAGGCAATAGCAATTTCCAAAAGTACCAAGATATGGTTGTTTTGTGCAAGTATTATACACACGATGTGATTTCGGTGTATTTAGATGTCGTTTTGCACACGTTTGTATGCGTTTTAAACAAAATTAGGCAAAAGTGGTGTCCCCTCGTCAAACTGTACAGAAGTGGTTGCCTAAATGGCAATGAATTACATTGTATGCTTGTAATATGTTTGAAGAGTACATATGCGGGCTCCAGTCTCACTAGGTGTTTCCCGTATAATATTAAAACATAAAGTAAGTTTCAGTCATAAACTTGCAGACAACATCAAACGGCCTTTTTACATCCACCGCTTTTGCGACGAATATTCCACCGCCGCTGCGGTGTATGCACCTCTCCTGCGAAGGCTATGGCCAGTGTGATTAGATAAGTTTAAGAACTAAGAGGTAACTAAATGGAACATGTCTTTTATCCCAGGGGTTGTTGGTTTGAGCAGTACTTATGTAATGAGCGTAAGCCCTCAAAGTTCAAAAGAGGCCAGTAAATTATCTATCAGTAGACAAATATATTAGTTATACTATAGTTTTCATAAGAACTGTGTACCTGCTGTCACAAAATTGGGAATAAAGGCTTCAGTCTGTTAAGGACAAGAACTTTAAATTGCATCGCGTAAAATATGCCATTAATAATTGCATCGCCTAGAACATTGTTTGTCTTAAAAAATTGCGTCGCTTAGAACATTGCTTTGTCTTCAAATTTTGCGTCGCTTAGATCATTGTTTTGTCTTAAAAATTGCGTCGCTTAAATTATTTGAAATTAATTGTACTTCATTGTTTATGACCATTATAATTCTTGTTTTTTTCCAGCAAAAATGATATACTCATTCAATATAACATACTCAGAGTTATTTACGAATGATCTGTATGATTCTACGTCAGATACATTTAAAAGTCTCAACAAAACATTGTCTGGATCTGTAAGTGTACCTTGTGTGAACAATTTGTCATTTAGGAAGTAGAATCCAATTTTGAGTGCATTGTTGTAAGTGCAGATGCGTAAGAATATTATCACGAAGGCCGATAGCCCTGAGTGATTAATATTAAAGCATTTGAACGAAAACCCTTGCATTATCATACTACAATGCAAGAAAAATAAGTATCTATTTCCATTCTAACATCTTATAAAATGGAGAACTGATAAAAATTTATCGAACTACATTGAGCGTAGAAGTAATTTTCCTGACGTCATATACATTGTACTTATTTAGATAAGCAAAGAAATAAAATCTAAACAAGAGCAAAGAATTTGCTTAAACTTGGCATGATAAAATATTTTAAAAAATTGAAACGAATTTATAAAACAAAAAAGATTGAGGGTCGCCTTACTACTTTTTAAAGTTATCTGCCCCTGAAATCCAGTGTTTAGTTCATTATTGTCATTTCAAGAGCAGATAACTCACAACTTTTGCAAGCAAAACTTGTATTTACATTCATGTCTGTAATTTTATGCATGATTTGTTGTGAAAGATTGTATTTGTCATATATTATTTTATGATTGTAATTTGTTTTGTACTTTGGTCATGTATCGCTGATTTTTATTGAAAATATTGGTTTTGATACGCTCAGAAACTATAAGTAAAAATACATATTGCTGTAGCTAAAACTTTTCAATACGAAGTGACCATTTTTCATGTTGTTAAAATGGATTGGTCTATACATGGGCATATTTTCCATAAGTATTTCAAATATTGATTAAAATAATAGAAAAACATGTATATCATTTAGATATTCTTATAAAATATTACTTAAAAAAATGTTTATAAAGTTCTTAGTGATTTAATATAATCATAATAATAACAAGAATCTGTTCTAGAACTATTTATTATATGCTATATAAATAAACAAATTTATTATATGCTTTTCAGTGGATTACTGATTTATCCGTGAAAATTATATTTGGTAATTTCACAATGAAAATTATCAAAATATAATTTCACTCTTTTCAATGACGAAACTACTTTTTTAAGATTTTCCCCATGTGGTACCTCAATTTTATTTTTGCTGACAATTCTGACAATGTCAGGCTGTTTAAAGAAAAAGCAAAACTGAAATTGATTAATAACTTAAATGTCAAAAGTAATAAAAAAAAGAAAACTTACTTCTATTCATTCAAATTCATGAAATTCCAATCACCAAATTTCGTTTTTTTGTTTCATTTTGACAGTCTCAAAAATACATTCCTTCCCCATGCAAAACTGCTCTTGATGACATTTGGGCATATTAAAGTATCCTACGAGCAATAACTGCCGTATGCTTTATGAAAAATTGAAAGCATTGACAGCCATAACTCGAAGAATAAGTTAAATCAACCCAGCGTTCTTGAGCAGGTTTCCAAGTTTTCCATTTTCCTAGCTCCTTTTCTGAATGTTTTCACATCTGTCAACACTTATTTTTTGTCTGTTACAATCCTCAAATAAGTTTTCTTTCTTTTAAAAATGTGTATGACTAACAAATCCAAATTATATCCTCTGAATCTTACACAATTATTTTCCTCCCATGAAATACACAACTTTAAAAAATGGCTGCCGCTTACAATTTACAAAGCCAGGTCTAATATAAATTCGCACTAAGTAACAGAAATATGGATGGATGGTTGGACTTTTTCTCCTACAAGAATTGGTTGTTTTTATTATCAAAACAAGCGATCATTCATATTTTTTTAATAAAATTAATAAATATCACCGTCATTCAATGTTGATTGGCGGACTTATTTTTCAGCTCAAGACTTCTTTTTTTTAATGAGAAATTCCGAATAAATGGGGCTCTCAATGGGGGAAACAGTTTTAATATATACGTTAAAATTATGGAAATTTCGTTTTAACTTGTTTTTAAGCATAAAATAAAAAGAAAATTTGTCTGTTTGTTGTGTAAGATGTAATTTTATTTCATCTCGTGAACTTTAAAAACAGTATTCTCACTCGTGGCTTCGCCACTCGTGAGAATACTGTTTTTAAAGCCCACTCGATGAAATAAAATTTCATCTTACACACAAACAAACAAATATCCTCTATGTATGTTATATCACTTGCCAATATCATTTATATATTTATGATTATTTCGTGGAGTGTTACTATGTCTGATACTAAATACTTTTAACTATTTATAGTATAACTGACCTTCCATTATAAACCAATTCACTTTAGAATTTTTGTATAATAATTACTTTAATGTTATCTGTATGTTTTTTTCTTTTCTTCTTCTCAAAGTTTATGGAACAAGCAAAGTACGACAGCAAAGATCATTGGGTCTGCAACATTAGTTTGATCCGATGGTATGTTACATTATGTATTTTTCCTGTAGCATTAATTAAACTTATTTGATACGCTAAGAATGATAGGACCAGAAGTGAGATACTGATGATCAAACTTATTTGATATAACGCTAAGAATGATAGAACCGGAAGTGAGATACTGATGATCAAACTTATTTGATATAACGCTAAGAATGATAGGACCGGAAGTGAGATACTGATAATCAAACTTATTTGATATAACGCTAAGAATGATAGGACCGGAAGTGAGATACTGATGATCAAACTTATTTGATATAACGCTAAGAATGATAGAACCGGAAGTGAGATACTGATGATCAAACTTATTTGATATAACGCTAAGAATGATAGGACCGGAAGTGAGATACTGATGATCAAACTTATTTGATATAACGCTAAGAATGATAGGACCAGAAGTGAGATACTGATAATCAAACTTATTTGGTATAACGCTAAGAATGAAAGGAACGGAAGTGAGATACTGATAATCAAACTTATTTGGTATAACGCTAAGAATGATAGGACCAGAAGTGAGATACTGATAATCAAACTTATTTGATATAACGCTAAGAATGATAGGACCGGAAGTGAGATACTGATGATCAAACTTATTTGATATAACGCTAAGAATGATAGAACCGGAAGTGAGATACTGATAATCAAACTTATTTGATATAACGCTAAGAATGATAGGACCGGAAGTGAGATACTAATAATCAAACTTATTTGGTATAACGCTAAGAATGATAGGACCGGAAGTGGGATACTAATAATCAAACTTATTTGGTATAACGCTAAGAACGATAGGACCGGAAGTGGGATACTAATAATCAAACTTATTTTGTATAACGCTAAGAATGATAGGACCGGAAGTGAGATACTGATAATCAAACTTATTTAGTATAACGCTAAGAATGATAAAACCGGAAGTGAGATACAGATAATCAAACTTATTTGGTATAACGCTAAACATGATCGGACTGGAAATGAAAAATTAATGCCAAACTGAATGGATATAACGCTTAGGATGATGGGACCGGACGTGATAAACTAAGTACAAAGCTAGTCTTCGAATCCGTGCCGATTTTCCTCATGATTTCCCAAAATTCATAGATAACTGTTCCAAAACAGGAAGCCGAATATGTTTAATTAAAACAAATTAAGGAAGGGTTGAGTCTTAGACAAGACTAAAGTTATTGATTTGATATTAAAACAAAATTATTGAACCGCCTTTTCGTGTTATCTGTCTTGCCTCAGTCATATAATATTTGTTAACCTTCTTATTTTTCTCACGGTTTTTCTTAAATTTGTTTTTTATCATACAGATGTATCGGTACTCATTTAAAGTATAATATTATGTAGCTGTGTTGAGCGGCTGTCATAAAATGTATTTCTCATTTTATTGTCATTTAATTATATAATTTAACTTAATTTAATAATAAATTTTATATTTGTACGTGCTATATAAACACAAATTAAGAATCATTATCTTAAGGATAATAACAAAGTACCTACAAATGGGTTTGGCCAAAAGTTCTGCCAACAGTATCTAGGGTCAGTTATTCAGTGAGTCATATTTGTGTTCTTATTTGGAAATATATATTTATTAAATGTAGCAATGAGTGGTTGTTGTATACAACGTAGTTTTGTACAACGTGGTTTTGAGTGTCAGTATTTAGTGGCGATTATCAAAAATGTGTTCTTAGCGGCGGTTATTAATCAAAGGGCTGCAAGCTCTGTGGTATTTTCTGATCTTTGCAATCTAAATCATACTGACTATCTGTATGTATTCTCCTATATAGGTTTATTTTTATATACTATAATTCATCTTACGCAGCGCCTGCGTTAAGATTTTTCTCTATAACAGTTTGAGATTGATACATATGGAATTTTGCATGACTAGAGTTGCATCAAAATCATTTTTTATGACAGCCACACTTTTTCCTTGCATATCGTGGCTACTTTCTAAAAAAAGACACTTAAAAAAAAAGTTGCTCGACTAGGATTTGAACCTTAGGCCTCTCACACCCTAAACGAGCGCGATACGAGCGCCATACCCCTGCACCACGGTGAAGTAATACGTAATATGTAGCCTGAATAAAAACAAATACATTGTAATTCTAAATTGAGAATTTCCATTTCGTGTTTGTAATCCTTATAGTCTGATTTTATTGACCTGTCAATTTTGAATACATTATAGGACTCATTTAGATATTCGATCCCACTTCGGTTTGGTACGTGTAGTTTACGAGAATTAATGTGGAGTATATAAGTCATCGATTGAAAGTCACGCCAGCTTTATGTGAAAGTTTTCGTTAAAGGGGCTACACTGAGGTCTGACGGGTAATTTGGTGTCCAAAAAAAATGTATACAAATTTCCCCACAAATCACAATATTATGACTAAAATAACAATAACTTACACTTTAACCAACCCTCTAACAACAATTATGCTAGAAAATGCATATTCACATTAGCTTTTGATGCAAAAATGAAAGTTGGTTTTCCCAGACATGTACAGAAGTTACCCACAATTCATCGGGTATAACTAAAATACGCAACGGACATTTTTGGAACAACAGAGAAAACGGGGGTAAAAAAATCTATTGATTTTTTCTCAACTCTCTAACCTATCATGTTTATATAACTTGAGTATAACGAAGAAAAACTGTATAAAAGATAATCAAGGTAGCAATTTCGTTGTCTTGAAAAATCAAACGCCAGCGAAGCGGTCATTTTCTAGACAAAACGGAAAGATATTATATACATGTACAATTATTTTCATTGACATTTCAGTTTCAATTTCAATATTCTAAGGCAAACATAATGCATCAGTGATATTTATACTAAAACGAGCACAGTGTAAATCACACTAAAATGTATTTAACGCTATCCATAACGTATGCAAATCAAATACAGTTAATGACATGTCTCATTTGATTTGATTGTCTGTTTTTGGGGTGGAGTGGGGGTTACGTCACACAAAAACTGTATAGGTCATTATGGCAACTCTCTGGTGGAGAAAGAACTCAGGTACCACCTTTGCAAAATTGTTTCTGTTTTGAGAGACGTTTCGTAGGCTATCTTAATAGGATCGTAAATACACGTTCAACACACAATTACATCATATTCATACCATAGGCAAAATTAAATGCACGTTTCCTATTGTAACAATATGAAACCCCAGAAAAAAAACCTATGAACTAGCTTCTGAATGTGGCATTTCTATCGTTATTCCATAAAAGCACCCCCCCCCAAAAAAAAAGAATGAATACATCAATGGGCATGCTCTGGAGTGTTGGTATTTATTACCTGCACTCCAGTTACGCACTGTGCATATATATGAATTCGATTTAACTCAGACACGTTTTCAACAGAAAAGTCTTCAAACTATGATACAATAAATGTTTATGATTCTATTAGAAACTTGTTTAGAATTTAATGATTTTTTGGTGAAAACGATATAGTTTACTTGTACTACAGATAAGATCAAAGTGTTGAAGGCACTGAAGAAAAAACGGATAAACTATCACAGTTTACATCTAAATATCAGCTAACCTTTGCTTTTTGAGACTTTTGTTTTTGAAAATAATCTAAACGAGTAAAATAAATCCTCTTTTATAGGCAAATAATTTAATAAGTAGCATCCCCGATTTCTCTTTCATAAATTGGCTTTAGCAAATTCTTTCCTATTCAAATATTAAGAACATTCTGTCAGTGACGTGTCCTCTACTTGAAATCTTCCTGGTGTGTTTTTTTTCGGTAACAGGAAGAAAATGACAGTCTGTTCGTATCATTCGGTAACAGGAAGAAAATGACAGTCTGTTCATTTGATCTTGACTGTGAAAAATCATGTTTTGTGAACCAATTTATCCTGCCGATAAAGATTTTGCAAGCAATCTGGTGGTTTATGTTCTAGTGCTTACACTTATTTTTTAATTCCAAAGAACATTTCTTAGGAGACCTTTAACGTTTGATTACGGTATAATCACTATAATCGAAATACTTAGGAAAATTAATTTTAATTCCTGTTACTGTGAAATTTTTCGTTCACGTGTTTAAAATACTTAAGTAGCTCTAAAATTTTCAAAACGATATCCAGTAGTTCCGAAACAATTTACAAAGGCTTTTAATACACAATCTTATGAATCTTAAATTATTACGAGAACCACCCATTAAATCTCCAGAAATACATACGAAAAACAAGATAAATCAAAAGGCTGCAAGCTCTGTGGTATTTTCTGATCTTTGCAATATAAATCGCACTGTACAACTGTATTATTTTCCTGTATAAGTTTATTTTTATGTACTATAATTCTTCTTGCTTGGTACCAGAGTTTGAAACATTTTGCATGACTAGAGTTGCATCAAAAATCATTTATGTTCATTTTTATGACAGCCACACTTTATCCTTGCATATCGTGGCTATTTCCTTAACAAAGAAACTTTATAAAAAATAATTGCCTTGAATTGGATTTGAACCCCAGACACACTAAACGAGCGCGTTACCCTTGCACCACGGAGAAGATATACGAACAATGCCTGAATAAAATCAAGTAATACTAAATTTAGATTTTTAATTCTTAAAGTTACTTTTACTTACCTGCCCTTCACATTTGTCTTGCTGTATCATGATTTTGTTTGTTTCGTTTAATTTGAAAGAAAGTTAGGGTTTAAAAAACAACAACTATATAATCAGTTTTAAGTTTATTTCACTAGTCACGGCAATAACCCTGCTGTGGAAGCTTGACTATGTCGGGGGCTGCGTCATGTGAACGTTGCCGTCGCCTTGATTGTCTTTATTCCAGTTTTCCTTTTTTACTCTTATAACGCTCTCAATTTCTTTTCCACCGGGAAGCTTTCAATATATTGGTAACATTAAAGCACAGCTCAATTGACCCATCACTAGTACGGAGGCCTTCCAATAAGAAAAAAATTATCAGGATATCTGCTAAATCAATAATGATAATAATAATATTAATAGAGCCAGATTGTAACTCTTTTCCGACCTTCTTGATAATGTTTACCATGTGCATAAAACAGGTATCAATTACCTATAGTTTGAATGTCTAGATCAAATCATAGTAATCTTTTCATCAACAAAGTTTACATCACCAATGCGGATAAATATGCAAGTATGTATGTTAAATGATAAATATTAAATTTCAGATCTATCTAGCAAAGGAGATCGATTTTTTCTTAAAGAATTTTAATTATGTGCACTAGACATACATTAGAAATATTATCTAATAAAGTTGAAGCCTAAATGTCCTATAATGAGGCCGGATTCATTCTCTATTTAGCCAGTGCTTTCAGTGCTTTGATCAGAGTTAAAGAGAAAATTCTGGAATAACATTCTGTGTGTGCGTGTGATTTTTTATGCTTACAATACTCAAATTCATGTTCGTTGTATAAAAGGTATTACGAAGTTTTTTTTCCTGAACGGGTGTCAGACAAACCAAAGTGACCTTTGAAATAGGACCCATTACACTGATTGACAAAGTAAATTTTCTTAGCCTAGATATCATGATATTTTAACCATTACAAAGTTAATACATACATTTGTAATATTTAATAATTACACGAAAGCTCTCAAATTAACATAGAATATTTGTAAAATTTGTGTATGTCAGTTTCGAACTCCGTACGTTTAGCTAAATTCAGCATTGTTATGGAGAAAAAAACATGATTACAACAATGTAATGCTTTAAATATATTGAAATTGCTTTTGAAAGATTTTTCTCACAAGAACATATGTGAACAACAAGAAATTTAACAAACAAACCCATTATTTGCTTTTAAATTTATGGATTGTTGGTATATTCCGGTTTCGCACTTTCGTTGCTGCCGATACACAAAAAATTCTCCGTTTCGCTTTTTAGTCATCCCGAGAATCATCACGTGACCGTTGTTTTTATTCAGATTTGCAAACTGAAAGGTGTTTAAACGCTTTTCCCACAAAATTGGAGAAAATATGTATTTCAAACGACTTGCCAATCCAAAGAACAAATATCAATGTATCACTGATTCTGTTTGAATGTCCCTAACTCGCAGGTAACAAAAAAATATCGGTTCGTGAAATTTTACTTTTTTTTTGTGACATTCGGCCGTACCTCAGTGGAGTACCTTTAATTCACAATAGGACAGTCGGTAAAGAGAATGTCTGATAATTGAGAGGTCTGTGGTTCGATTCTTACTGTTGCCATTGTTTTAGTACTCTTTCTTTATTTTTGCAGTATATTTTAATAGAACAGATTTGTAGTGTGTTTTACGGCATTGAAATGACATTTATTGATTTTAATCCGTTTTAATTTTAAACATGAATTCTTAAAAAAAACATGTTATTTAAAAAGAGTATATGCATAACAAAATTAAGTAAAACATAATCAAACAAAACGAACAACATAAAATAATCATATATAGATTCAATAATGTTGAAAGTATTAATAAGAAAAAAAACATGGACCAACGAGGCCTCGAACTTAAAACACGTGTGGCACTTAGATTATAAACACGTGATTTACCCTATTGCGCTATAACGCTGAGTAGATACAAACTAAATTAAATTCTATCGTACAGCGTTCTTCTCACGGACCTTACCGAACATCTACCGAAGATTAACATACTGTGTGCATCGACCGCGTAATCAGTATGTAATTGACAGGTTAATAAAACCAAACAATATCAATTTCGAGGTATTTTGTTCACGATAAACCTGTTTAACACTGATAAAAATAATTTAGCGAAAGTCTTCTCACCAAAACAGTCCGACATGTATATATTCCAATACTCGGCAGTCAGATTTATTTGTATACTACGCCCTGGAGTATTCAGTAATCGACATAGCTAAAAATAGCATTTTCATTGATTAAAATGATATTCATCCGCGAAATTTGTGATTGTAACCTCATATTTCTATTGACTAATCTGAACTTTCAATGCACTGTAATTCGTTAAATGCCTACATTAAAAATTATTCTGTCTTTTAAATTGCTGGTTTTTAAGCAGTTTTGAGTAAGAACTACTTTGCGTTGTTAGGACTGTTAGGAAATTTTGTGTTAGACCGTGGATGTTAGCTATGTATTTATCTGATCTTGCGATCAGAAAATACAAAAAGTAGTTCTGAATGGCGGTTGTCAGTGGCGATCGTTTAAAAATTGTTCTGTGTGATTATCGCTAAACTTTTTGCACTTTCTTTTGTTCTTTAAGAAATCTTATCAAACGAGGAACATTTATGCATGTAAAAGATGATAAGACAGGTTAAGATTTATCTATTTACTGTAATGTATAATTGTTGTCATTCAGGGGTCTAAAGCTTTTTTTGCACATAATGGAGGCCGGAAATGCTTCATATAGCCTTTCCCGATATAGCCAAAAATAGCTTATTGAAGTCTCGTTAATTTAATGCCATTTCTTGCTTAAATCGTAAAGGCTGGAACGTGCACAATTAATGGAAAGACAAAGCGAAAATATATTATAACTATAGGTGTTTTATGTTTTCTCTCTCATGTAACAGAAATTTCTTTTTCAGTGTGAAAACTTATAGCGTTTTCGACAGCGGAGAAATACATATCAGTGCGGAAGTCCAAATCCACGTGCCTGTCAACACACTCAATATTGTCACATCAGCGTACTACTTTTCTCAAGCTGTTCTACAGTCAGGAAAAATGTTCTTGATTCGATATAACAGTAAGTTTAATTGTAACAATGTCATCATTATTAAATATTTAAACACGTGACAAACGTGCATTTTCAAAGCCTTTTAACAGCCATAACAAAAGATCAACAATGTTTCTCTTAAGAAAAAAAAGATGTTTTTTTTTGCTAAAATTGACAAAAAACACCGGGGGGGGGGGGCATATGGATCTCAAAATTGAGCTGACCCAGATGTGGATGTGGCGGAGAAAATAGGTCAATCACAGGGTAAGTTTTCAACTTTTTAAAATTTTATATAAAATCTAAAGCTCTTTAAAAAAATAATAAACAAAATCGAAATGTGATTCTATCCTCCTTCTTTTCAGTTCCCCCATGTCACAATAAATTACCACAGATAAAAGTATATCGGAACGTTGAAATGTTAATTTAATAAACATTTATGAATATGTTACAATAACAGTTTGCTGCCAAAATTATAAATAGATATAAGTTCATGTTTCTTCATTTACCATTATCATACATATATGATTTGATTTTGCGTTGTTTACTCGACACGAAAGTAAAATATATCTTTTGAGAACCGTTTTAATTAAGAAGTTCACTTGCAATTCACTGCATGACAATTAATAAGAAAATACGCGTGCCTGTGAGTGAAAATCTTTGAAATACACTTGCGGAATCTTGAAGTGATTCTTATCTTTATGAATTTAAAAATGATTTATAGAAAATTTATACATGTATGATACAATAGCTTTACAAAGATATGGCCCATATCATTTGTCAGCTGTTCAATCTTGTCCAAGCTACGTTTCTCAGAGAGAAATTATTTATCATACCAAACTTATTCGCTTTGTGTCAAAAATTATATACTCGTTTTTTAAAACAATAATAGAGAAACTGATAGCGAACAGCATGGATCCTGATCAGACTGCACGGAGGCACAGGCTGATCTGGATCCATGCTGGTCGCAAACCCATTATGTTGGTTTTGTCGTGACGCGGTTCAATTATTTCTATTGCCAAATAATTACCCTATTGATTTAGTGATATTTAATTACCAAACACACAAACTAATATATTTTACAGCTAAAGCTACGCGATTTTATTTGTTCCTTAAGATTGGCTATTGAATTACTTTTATTGAAGTGATCCGTAGTTTTGTAGATGGTTTTCTTTATCACCTTTAAATCTCTTTGAACAGCACATAATGTTATAAAGCTCGACTGTAATTTTGACCAGCAGTTCCTTTATTTTGGGCAAAATCCAAATGTATGTTTCAATTAAGATTTATTTTGAATGTTAAGCATCGTTCGGTGGTAAGATTTTGTGAAAACTTTGTATTTTGAGTCCTTTTAGAACCATTTTCTTTATACACCTGCATGTTTTTGGCACACCAGAACCCACGACGGAAAGAATATCTTCACGAAAACTGCATAAAAACGAAACAAAAATGGGTTAAAGTAACTCCACTGAGGTCCACTAGCCTATAATGATAATTTTTTAAATTGTTTTTTTTTTAATCAACTGGTGCATTTGAAATTGAAACCAAGCAATAAATTATATATAGATATTCACGGTATGAAAATGATAATCGATTTTTATGCGATTTTAGGCCGATTTGAGTGAAAAGCGTTTAAACGGTTTTCATTCATTGGGCCAATTTCACAATAAAATTGATTATATCTGGGAAACGGAGTGAGCGAATGATTTGAAGTTTTGTACATGAGTTAATTTTCTAGACATACATCTGGTTATACAAAATTCTTGAAAAATATTTTCGATCCTTTCTCGTCAAAAAACTTCAGTTTAATATAGTGAAAAGACAGGAGGGTAGAATCTCATTTAGGTTTTCTTTAAAAAATCTTGAATTTTATATAAATGTTGAAAAAGTTGAAAACTTACCACCCTGTGATTGACCTATTTTCTCCTTCACATATCGAGTTATAGCTCACATCTTGGAAATTCACATACATTTTTACAGTTGCTCAGTTTTTAGATCCATATGGCGTTCCACCCCCGTGAAAAAGACAAAAAAGAAATTTACATAAGGGTAAAAGTCATATTCTGACCAACTGGCATATACTCCGGGTTAAGTTGAACAAAACTATTTTTTTATTTATTTATTTAATGAATACCAATAAATGTGTCGTGCTACTGTCTCAGTTTTAGATGTATGAAAGTATAAGATTTATGAAAACTTTAATTTGCGCTGTTACAGTACTTTTCGATCCTTCAACGAAAACGACAACAAAGTCAAACATGAGGACAACAACAACATCAACAACAACAAGCGGTCCAAAAACGACAGACTGTAAGTAAAAGTGTGAACACTGATAAAATCCATTCTAATGTTTGTTTACTGCTTTAATATCAAGCCTTGCGTGATGAAATAATTATTGTTAAAATATCACCGTTAGTAATGCAGTAATATGGCAGCTAGTAATGCACATCTAATTATTGCAGTAGTATCGCCGCTAGCAATGCACGTTCAATTACTGCAATAGTTTGTAGCTAGTAATGCACGTTCAATTACTGCGATAGTTTGTAGCTAGTAATGCACATTTAAGAACAGAAGTGTAATGTCCACTATCATTCATGCTCAATTACTGCTGTAGTATTCAGTATGCTGAAGTATTCGCTTGTAATGTGTTTTTGTTTACAGCAGTGAAATGCACGTTCAATGCTTACAGTAGTATTGCAGCCAGTAATTTGCAGATATATTCATTCAAATACTACATTTGCAATACCGCTTGTGATGCAAATTCAATTATTTCAAGTTATGCTCCCACACAGAACGGTATAAAAATCATTATCATATTTGCATGGGATGAGTATAACATGTATTGTCGCTAGCAATGCACGTTCAATTACTGCAATAGTTTGTAGCTAGTAATGCACATTCAATTACTTCAGTCGCATTTTCGCTATCAATGCACATTCAATAACTGAAGTATAACAACTAATAATCTGCAGTTATGCATATTCAAATACTGCTGTAGTATTTCCGCATGTAATAAAAATTCATTTACTCTAGTGATGTTCCGGTGATAATATGCAAACAAGTACTGTATTTTCGTTTGTGATGTGCATTCAAATTTTGCAGAAGTATTTCAGAATTTTCGCTGTAATGTGCATTTAAATACTGCAGTGGTATTTTTTTCTAGTACGCTAGCAAATATGCAAGTAGTTTTTTTTCGCTAGTAATGAGCATTAATAAACTGAAGTAGTATATTCCGATAGTGAAGAGCATTCCTGTATTGAAAAAGTATTTTCCCCAAATAAGGAGCATTCATATTGCAGAAGTTTTCATTTCGCTAGTGATGATCATTCATGTATTGCAGTATTTTTCCCGCTAGTGATGAGCATTAATGTACTGCAATAGTTTCTTTTCCGCAAGTGAGGAACATTCATGTATTGCAGTAGTTTTCCCCTAGTGATGAGCATTTGTGTACTGCAGTAGTATTTTCGCTAGTTATATTCATTAAAAGGTGGTCATATTTTATAGGTCCGTTTTGGTGTGACGTTGGGACCAACTGTATTTCGCTTAAACAATTATGTGATGGATATATGGACTGTTTCGATTTTTCGGATGAACTCTCATGTTCAATCACGACAACAGCAACAACAACTGTAGAAACAACAACTGTGGACACAACACTTGCTGGCTCAACATCAGGTACAACCACTGATGGATCAACAAAAACAACAACTTTACCGACAACAATACCAAGTGTGTAAAGCGATTTAAAACTCAAAATAGCGAATACACTACAAAGTATCAACGATGATTTGTGATTTTAACAATGAATAGCACAAATTAAAAAATAGGAATGTCGGATATTTCGGTTGTTTAAAATTGCTATATTTTGAAATTTACATTGGTATACACATGAGTTGAAAATAACGCGGGAACCGTTAACTATGAGCTGTGTTGTGGCCATAAATCTCGACGCTTATTATAAATCGCAATTAATATATATAGATTTTCTAATACTTGTATATAAGAATTCCATTATTGTTCCATCTAAAAATCCTGAACTTGGATAATGCCTGTACAAACTGATAATGACGCACGGTGTGTTAAGCAAATGAACACCATTTATTACACGGGATCTGTACTTTTCCCTTAAGACTTTTGCTGGAACCAGATGTGTAAGGTTTTAAAAATTGTTCTAATAGTATGTGATCATATCTATTCCGAAAGAAGTAAGGTGAGTTATTGCTGATCATTTAGTTACTGAAATTTATTCTGTTTGCCCCTTAATCATCCAAATTAACCGATTTTTGATAAATTAATGTCGTCATCATCTAATCTATAACAAAATGTCTGTATACACATAATGTCCGAAGAAAGTTATGTTATATCACGATATGTGCCCAAATGTTTGCAATATCCGAAAATTGTTTAGTTTCAACGCACATATCTGTCAAATGAACTCGTATAGTTTAGTTGTCAACCTAAAGAAACAAGAAGTGATTGAAAAGTTTTCAACTAGTCCATAGACGTGTGTGTATGTATTCGCGCGCGCGTGCGTGCGCGCGCGCGTATGTGTGTGTCAGTTTTGTAAATATCTACATTATATTATTGTTTGATTAGCTTATAAAGTTTAATGTATGTATATATATATTTATACATGTACTACTGTTTGATGTGATATATTTAATATACAAACTGTAATCTTTTAAGCATGTAAGATATTATTATACATGTATTGTTTTCATGTTGTCACTTTGAAAAGTAATTTGACGGTAGTATAGTTCAGTTAAAAGGTCATATAACCACGCCCATTAAGCGGGGTTTATAGAACAGTTATCTTTAATGGTATTTATTTGTAGTATTTTTTTCAAAGCCCTATATTCTTATTAACATGTACATGACATGCTATGATACCATAAATGAATGTCTATATATATTGTACAGATTTTTTATCATCTACTTATTTATCACTTCATATCATCATAGTATTATTTATTCTTTCTCCCTTTACTGAACTTGGTCTTTAAAACAACATCATCAACAAAAAAAAATAATTACTGAAAATTGACAAAGGCTGAGCAAGGTTTCTCTGCGCGGCTTTACAGACTGGCTTGGCTTTTAACTAGAAGCAAAGACGAAAAAATATTGCCACATGCTGTCAAAGGATTGAAGAATAAAGATATATCTTTTCAAAAATAGTGCCGAATTAAAAAAAACAACAGTACTTTATTTAAAAAATCATACTTAATAATGATAATTACACAAGCCTTTTATATATTTAAATAAAAATGCATATTTTAGCGCAAGTTGTAAATTTCATAGCAAATGTCATTATTATAATACATGCTTTAAACCAATGCATTATACATGTTATAATTCTATGTCTATTTCCATTTCTTATTTATGATTTGCTTTTACGCCAAAGTATTACTATTGATTATGCCAAATAAATTAAATCCAGTCATCGTACATGTCTTTTGCGTGTAACTCATGGATTTTGTTTTTCAGCTTGGTTTTGAGTCCGTCATCGGGAGTCTGAAAGTCTCGTTCATCAGGAATCAGGCCATTTGATAGTGAATGTCAGATCATCTCTAAACATTAAATAAATATGATTTTTTTTGTATTGAAATATTTAAATTCATTCGGATGTAGATCTATTTATGCAGTACTAGTATTAGTTTATCTTCAGAATCTTTCAGTAGTCATATTCTACTCATAGGAATTGTACTGTTTTGGTCAGTCAGTGGATATTGGGTGCTCTACGTAATAAAAAGAAGAAAAAAGCGGTGGGCCATACCAGCCCAGATCCACAACGCCTTCTAAGACAGTAGAGGGACTGGGAGTTCTATAAATTTAGTATTGAACAAACACATATATGATGATAGAAACAGCAAAGTAATTTATTACACTCATACGCCGTGGTTTATGTGTTCAATTAATGTAAAGACAATATGCAAAAATAACTCAAAAACAAAACAAGACTGTGAGTGGTATTTATTTTATCCACATATACACGAAAGTGAGAAAATAACGTAAGAAAAATATAAATAAATGGATTATAAATAGATTATTAAAAAAGTTAAATCCAATTCAAACAAGCAGTGTAATCGTTGTCAACGTTGCTGCTGTTTTTTTTTTTGCTTACTCAAATTTTAAACCTCAAGTTTAGCTTCATTTTTTTTAAACTGTCAGTAATCAAATAACGGATATCAAGATGTAAAATTGAAGTAAGTCATGTGTCAGTGCCGAGTGTGGTCAAGCTGTTTCAAGTTTTATTGAATTTATATTTCAGTTTGCATTTTTATAACACATGTACAAAAACATGAGACAAATACATTTATAATAATAAAAAATAACAGTCACGTAAACATGTGAAAGCCACACTGTATCAACTGGTGACAACGGCTAGCCTTATCACTTCCGGAGTAGACAGCGTTTGTGATTATCACATGCCCACGTGAATACAATACAAAGTTCTAGCGCATGCGCATTAGCTTCTTTAGGTCAACAGTCCTTGTTTTATTTAAAGTGAAAAATTATTATTAAAAATAGTTAGTTTTTCATGTTTATAAAAAATCACAAGAAGTTGTCACAGTTTGCAAAAAATTACTATAATATAGACTTACACGTGTATTTTCCTTGAGAACAACATGGTATCAAACAACACTAAGACTGTAAATCTTTATTTTATCAAACAATCTTCTTTTTAAAAAAACAAGTTTTATTTACAACATTTATTTTGTTAATTGAATTAACTCCTACCTCAAAAATTTTGCTTACAAACCGTTACAAAGGTTTCAGACAACTAAATCAATGAGTTAACATTTTACATTAATCTGTTTTTGAAAGCTTATTCAACTTTCACTTCGGCGGCTCCAGATATGTAATGAAGCTGTTTGGACGTGAACTTGAATGTAAGGGCAATATTGCCTTTTGTTTTTGTCTTCAATTTGTAAATCTTCTCAAATTTCCCCATGACCGGAACGCTGTAAAATGATAACAAAGTACATTTAATCTATGATAAGTTATTACTTAAAATAGGATATTTTTTTCCAGCAATGATACTTAAGTGTTCCATTTCGTAATAACATGTTATATACAGCAAGACATATACTATATAAATAGTTTGCATGTGGTCAAAAATAAATGTAAATAGAATCCATAAAGCCTGGTCTTTTTCCCGACTCTGACGGATGCATCTACATGTATATAAGCCGCGTCACGACAAAACAAACATAATGGGTTTGCGACCAGCATGGATCCAGACCAGCCTGCGCGTCCGCGCAGTCTGATCAGGATCCATGCTGTTCGCTATCAGTTTCTCTACTTGTAATAGAGTTGGTAAGCGAACAGCATGGATCCTGATCAGACTGCGCGAATGCGCAGGCTGGTCTGGATCCATGCTGGTCGCAAATCCATTTTGTTGGTTTTGTCATGACGCGGCTGATATGTTCTATGTATTAATATATGATTATCGAATTATTTTCAATCCAAGACATATATTTTTAGAATTGAATCAGTGCATATCATACCACGTTAATTCGTGTTCGCAGACCATTCTATATAATCTAGTAACCACGTTTTAATATGATGCCTTAAGAGATAAAAAGTTAATTTCATATCCGCTTAATTTTCTTACTTATCCTGCGGTTCTCCGGTCACGTGCTTGAACCCACGACCTTCATAGCCGGCCTTACAGTCGGTCAGCTCCTCCTGCAAAGGGTTTTTGAAGGTTACACAGGCTTCGAACTCATCGCCTCTTTTAACGCAGCTTGGCATCTGAAAGTATTTAAAATAAAAGACATTGATGTGCATATGGGTCGCCACATTGATACTTTGTCAAAGAATTACGTCATAGTGGGAAACACCCTTGCACGTGACAAATATGAAATTCCGAGGTGGACTTCGGGTTAATTACGAAATAATCTGAAGTCAGTTGATATTAACCGATTTATTAGGGTTTGTAGTTTGCATACTGTAAGGGTAAACCCGAAATTGAATTAATAAAACATTAAATTGTGTGGTATAAATAAGATTTGAAGAAAGTGAAATATTATTTTCATGTTTTCTCTGGTTTATTGTTCAAATATATTAACGGTTAGTTAAACACAAATGCTTTCAAAAAAGAAAGACATGTTTTATTTTGACTGACTATGCATGGAGAACATTTACTTGAAACAGGCAAAGAAAATTTATCAATGCAGTGTTTTACATATCCCCCCCCCCCGTCTTTTTTTTAAGAAGTTCCATTTATAATCACTTTTGGTGAATGCCGGAAAATATCATGCACTGACGCACGGCCGGACAGACAAACGATGTTAGGCTTCCCAAAAACCAAAAACGTTTACGTTGAATAGATAATCAAAGCACAGCTGAATTTGTTTGGGTCTCAGAATGTAAGAAAGGTGCAGGTTGTGAGATTATAAACCAATTTGTTTTTGTATAGTGCCACCAATGCTTTTCAGCGTTTTAATTGTAGTAAATTGGCTATAAGACTAATTGCAACACTGATATTCAATCCAATGTTTATTTGACTTATACAATTTGAAAAAAATGAGTTGCCTTAACTGGGATTTGAACTCCAGACCTCTCGCTTCCTAAGCGAGCGCGCAAACCCGTCGGGCAAGGTTAATTTATATGTAAACGGTCTGAAGAAAACCATATTATTCTAAATTAGGGTTTGTAATGACGCTACACAGATGTAAATAATCATGGAGCTTACTATAAGCATGTATATCTATAAAGAATAAAACAATATTAGAAATCTTTGACCATTCGGGAATTATTTTGCTTGAAAATTAATGCAAAATGTCATTTGACCATCTTTACGCAGTGATCTCCCCTGAATTTTTCGGCGTAAGTGTACATATTAAGGGAAGTAACCGCTTCAAAAAAAAGCGGACTACTTTCAGCATTTGCAATTAACAGCATTAGAGTCTGAAATTTCGCTACCATTATTTGTTTGGTCTGACGACCCAAACAAATAAACACCATGTTTTATCCGCAATATGAAACTACACATATTGTTTTCTAGCAGAATGCCTCAGAAATCCGTATTTTTTCCAATTCTGTAGAAATGTCAACCATTTGTTTAATAATAATTTAATAATGGATAAAGAGCATGTAAGATTTTTAAATACTGAAAAGGTAGCACTGAGAATGCAGTTATGTGTTGTAAAGGTAGCAAATTGTAAACAAAATAGTATTTTGACATCCATATAAAATATTAAATAACTATAATTATACTGTTGAAGTTTATTTATTTCGGAACCGTTGTAAATATTGTATGGATCAATGCACTTCAAAAAAGGTAAGTCAAGTGTGCAAGAATTAGTGCTGCAAATTCATAGGGTAAAATGACACCGAAGTGGTCTATGTCAGCCAACAGCAAGTTTTATATACCAAATTGTTCGTCTTGGTCTGTAGTTTCCGGAATTAATATTCATTAGGTTCAAGTCCGATGCGTAGCTTAAAAATCCAAGATGGCGTCAAAGATGGCCGCCAAATCCCTAAAAATTCTAGAATATTAATATTTGCTCATATTTGTTTCCACTTTTGTATTTCAAGTGAAATTTTTGCACGGAATATATCATTTAAAGCGTTTTATACGAAGAGATTTAATTTTGTTGGAGAAAACAGATTGCTTTTTGCTTTTTTATACGTAATTAAGCAAAATAATGCTAAACATATGGGGTTTTGCTATGATACTCTTGTCTTAGCTTAAACGGAGAAATATTTATTACTTATTTTGTTATTCCACTATTGTAATGAACTCATGAGAGTAATGCTTTAATGCATTCATATCATATCTTAAGAAATCTTTCTTTGTAATTATGCATTTAGACATATAAAATGAGAGCCGTTACATTAAAATAGTTTTTCAATGTAAGGTTTGTAACTGGTACTTATTTGTTCTATCAATTATTTCCCCAAATTTTGTGTTTCTGTCAAATTATAGCTTCTTTAGTGCAGTCCATGTAACTAATTAACATAATAAACCAGGAATATGATAATTTGCTTCTAGTTATTTAATGAATTATTGTTCAAATCGTACCCCACCCACTATGGATAAAAATCTAAAGAAACTCTGACCCCTCGATTATACTGATTATATAGAATGACAGTATTTACGCAAGTTAATAAACATAAGGTGATTTTCAAAGTGTATTACTATTACAGATCCTGTCAGATCTAAAAAAATCTGTTCAAAAATGTGTTTCCGATTTAATAACATGATTTTGTTGTAAGTTCACCTAAGGATTTGAAAAGTACAATGTATGCAAAACAACCTCTGCTCATTTATTTATATGTAATTACAAACCTTTTTATGTCAAATGAAATGGAATTTATTTTTTAAAGTTTCTTAAATTGACAAAATAGTCATTTAAAAAGTTTAATATTTTATCTACATACAGATCATTACTCTGTTGACCTTCGGTTTCATGAAACATACATAGTAGTCGGATAAAACATAATGATTATATGAAAATCGTTCAGCTTGGCATTATAATTGTGTTTGTGTTATTTTAATTCCTTCTATTTGACATTTTTCGAGTTGTGTGGTTCTAGTATTTCTTTTTTAAATAGTGTATAATAACCCTTTGGATAAATAGTGTATACTAACCCTTTGGATATGTAACCTGCTTTTAACGATTAAATTTTGACCTTTGATCCCGTTTTATAAATCCATTTTATTTAGTTTCGCCCATTGTTCTCTATTTCTTGTGGACAATATGATTGTACGAACATTTTACATTGAAGATACCATGATCACTTTCGTATGAATACATCTATGGACGTGTCTTCACTTCTTTTAAAAGTGTAACATATGTAAAATTGAGAATTCTGCTTAAGCCGGTGCTAAAGGGTGTGGATGGTAGGTAACTTGCAATTACCACTACTGTTATGTTCCTATATGACGACACAGTGTAACTAAAATAAATCCCCGCTAAGTGAATTAAATTCTAACAATTGTTATGGTTACATTAGACGAAATAAATAAAATACATACATACATGATCGTGTAAATATGTACAATTAAGGTACAGCCTAATTACCATAACCAAAGTACTCGATGCCTTAAAGTATGACAGAGCAACAAAAACATCACTTACCAAGACAGAAGACGAAATTTAAACAATTAAGAACGCACAAAATGTCAAAAACGAAAATGTTGCAGGCTCTGTTTGATTGAGCCTGTTCATGAACGGCACTGTCAAGTGCAAACTACAGTACACGCCCCTAGCACCGAATTAAGCAGAATTCAACATTTAATCATGGTTATGGTGAACTTTTGGATTTAGAAACAACCGCAGACGCGCTTATAATGTGGTTATCATGGAACTTTCAATGTGACACGTTAGTGTCATTCCATAACAAGCGGCGTATGGTCCCCAAGTACAAGAATGTGTGTGCCCTAAACAAGAAAACAATGTGCGGAACTAACTAAAATGGAATTTTGAAAGGGGTTATGAAGCCTGCATGCCACAGCTGTAATCTCCACATAAATCAGGCCTGCTTATACCTAGACGTAAAAGAATAAAATAGAGAAAAACAGAATCCTTAAACAAAGTCCAACACAACAAAATTGAAAATGTTGCAGGCTCGGTTTGATTGAGCCTGTTCAGGGACGGTACTGGAAAGTGCAAGTTACCGTCCACGCCCCCTAGCACCGGCTTCATTTAAAATGTGTAAAAGGTGAAATTTTGAATTTAGAAACATCCGCAGACGTGTTCATACGGCGGTTATCATGGAACATTCAATGTGACACAGTAGTGCCATTCCATAAAAAGCGGCGTATGGTCCCCAAGTAAAAGAATGCTATTGCCCTAAACGAGAAAACAATGGGCGTAACTAAATTAAAAAGGAATTTTGACAGGGGATCTGAGCACAGGTTGCAGTATCAGTGTTTGGACACTCACACCTATCTGCCCCTGGACCCCTCCTACAACCCTGAAAAAAAATAATTCAACACTTTAAGGCTTACTATAAGGTACCAAATACAAAACCACCGATGAAATTATATAAAAAAAAAAAAATTCCACTATCAAAATTATAGTTATACTATAATTTTAATAGTGGAATTTTTTTTTATATAATTTTGTATTTGGTACCTTATAGTAAAATAGATAAATATAGAATCCCTAAAGAAAGCCCAACACGGCAAAATTGAAAATGTTAAGCCTTAGAGTGTTGAATTTTTTTCAGGGTTGTAGTAGGGGTCCAGGGGCAGATAGGGGTGGGTGTCCAAACACTGATACTGCCACCTGTGGACCTGAGGTTATAAAGCCTGCATATCACAGATGATACGTCAAAAGACAAATTTAAAAAGCAGGCAACATATCCTAAGGGTGATTATACAGTACTGGAACCACCTAAGTTCAAGAAGGCCAAATAGAAAAAACTGAAAGTACCACATAACATGTATACACAGCAATAATGCCGTGCTGAACGATCTTCAAGGATTTAAAGTACAATTAAATTTTATCTATTATCTGAGTTACGACAACAAGACTTTATGAACAAATCTGCGGATGTTTCTAAATTCAAAATTTTACTATTTCATGTTTAAATGTTGAATTCTGCTTAAGCCGGTGCTAGGGGGCGTGGACGGTAACTTGCACTTTCCAGTACCGTCCATGAACAGGCTCAATCAAACCGAGCCTGCAACATTTTCAATTTTGCCGTGTTGGGCTTTCTTTAGGGATTCTGTATTTATCTACTTTAAGATCACATCCGTGTTATTTGTGCCGTGTGGCGGCTGTAAAAAGTCTCCCCGTACATTTAATCAATGATGTTATATTTTCGATCCTTCAAGATCGTTCAGCACGCCATTATTGTTGTGCTTGTGGTATTTTTAGTTTCAACTTTTCGGCATTTTCTAGTTGGGTGGTTCCAATATTCCTACTTGAATAATGTTGAATCACCCTTAGGATATGTTGCCTGCTTTTTAAATTTGTCTTTTGACGTCTTATCTGTGATACGCAGGCTTCATAACCTCTGATCCCCTTTCAAAATTCCATTTTATTTATTTCCGCCCATTGTTTTCTCGTTTAGGGCACACGCTTTTTATTACTTGGGGACCATACGCCGCTTTTCATGGAATGGCACTACTGTGTCACATTGAAGGTTCCATGATAACCGCCGTATGAACAAATCTGCGGATGTTTCTAAATTCAAAATTTTACTATTTCATGTTTAAATGTTGAATTCTGCTTAAGCCGGTGCTAGGGGGCGTGGACGGTAACTTGCACTTTCCAGTACCGTCCATGAACAGGCTCAATCAAACCGAGCCTGCAACATTTTCAATTTTGCCGTGTTGGGCTTTCTTTAGGGATTCTGTATTTATCTACTTTGTAAAATATTTACGTAATTTATGATAGCCTTGTTAAAGAAGTTTTCCAGTAATAAATAAATTGCGTCCACATGACAGCAGGCCCAGGCAAATCTAATTAACTTAGAAATATATATATATACCCAATATGATGTTGCAAGAAGTACATGTGAACAGTTAACAACGTTATTTAAAAAAACAATTATCATAGATTTTAGTTACTATGTTATTGTTTATGATAGAAATGTTTAAATTTGAAAATATTAAGAGTTTGTTTTATTCATTTTACGTTCACTTAGATATATTTTAGATTTCACTTGATTATTCATGTTAAGGATATTATCTAGGTAGCGGTAAGATTATTGCTATTTAATGCAACGTATAGCTTCCGGTTGTAAAATAGTAGAGAGCCTTTCCTTGTTGATCTTGTTTATCATATTTTAACATAAAACACCTCTAGTAACAATATAAAAGTAAATTAAGTAAACTAACATGTCATTGGCATTATGATTTTAAAAAAAAAGGAAAAGAGAAGATCCTTTGAGAGCAAAACATGGCAAAGTTGATCATTCAAACTCAGTTTGATGGGGTCTGCTCATGAGAGACCATATCTCACGTCTCTTAGTACCAACTAAGTAGTACCCAATCCTCAACTATAAAAGTTTTGCGATCAGTGATCCCGAAGGACCAAGTCGTCCGGTTAGCTCAATAGGATAGAGCGTTGGACTGTGAATCGGGCAACCCGTGTTTGATTCCCGGACGGGGCAGGTCACTTTCGCTGTGATTGATCATGAAATACATGTAGTTTCTACGGTTATTCGTACTGTACCACTGCTCTGCTATGTACAGAAGTTTCAGTTTTTTGCGAAAGTGAGGGTAACTAGAACTGGTAAACTGTTTGACAGCCTGTCCAGGAACGATTCGGTGGCTGAACTGTGCTCTGGTAAATTCAATATGGTTACTGCCGTGATCCGGATTGAAACTACCGACACCAACACCACCATCCCGAAGGACCTATTAATATAACACTGTTAACCTGCTGTTGCAGACTCGGTTTGATTGAGTCTGTTCATGGACGGTACAGCCCCCCTTGCACATAGTATTACTATCAAGTACCCGCTTTGGAAAAGATTAGCTATTTTCGTCCAATTGAAAGCTCTTCTTAATTCCTCCCATGAAGTTCCTCCCAAATGCTCAAAATCATACACAGGAGCTGTCAGTAGGACAGCGTGCTCGACTATTCTCAGTGCTTGATAGTAAAAAAATGGGACATAATATTGTAAAAAAGCTTGATACAGTGACCTCTTCTGTACACAGGTTGAGATTATGATGGTGAACAAGTGTGCAAGGTCTCAAAGCAATATGTCGATGGAATTTTGAAATTATCTGAGGTGGTAATGTAAATTCAAAGTTGGGAAAAGGGGCATAATTCTGTCAAAATGCTTGATATACCTCCTCCAGTGTTGAAAGTGGAGGGCATGATGGTAAACAAGTGTGCAAGTTTCAAGCCATATGTCGATGGACTTTGAGATGGTACGCAAACTTTAACGCCGACGCTCGGGCGACTAGGATAGTTGTCCTTAATCGTCGAATAGTTGAGCTATAAAGAAACTGACCTCATAATCTATATTCTCAATTCACTCAATATATATATTTATAATTATATAATATTTTATTTATATTCAGATACAGTCTAGCAGAAAAGTCTCTTACTGTTAACTGAATAACCTACCCATTTTAAATGTTCTAGCAAATTACATTATATATTTTAATGTATATATTATATCCGTCATCAATAATGACAAAACTCCAAATTGGTTCAATTGTAGGTTATCATATGTTATGCCAATGCCTTAAAACAAGAAAACAAGAGCTGCATATCAGACAGAACGCTCGAATATTTAAAATCAACATCCTGCATAATAAAGAAATTCTCTTATACATAAAGTAGTATAACTCTTTGAAATAAAAACATGAAAGAGGGAAGTAACCTACAATAATGATGGTTGTGGAGATAAATGTTGTCCGAGAAATTCTGTAAGTTAATAAATAGATATTATTATTGCCAAATAAATGCTTAGCTTATGGGTCTTGAACAGTGACCTACAAGTATAATCAAAATCACATTTGAAGACTAACAATGAATGTTTATGGCTAAGGAGAAAAAACTTGCAAACAAATCCTTAACAAAAGGCAAGCAAATACCGAATTGCAGGCCAGTAAATAGTTCCTTATTGTGTGCATAAAACAAATAAAAGAGATATTTCAACATTTAGACACACATTCAGGGCATTTTCTATGAAAGATAAAATGTCTCATCACTAACCATTTAAATAAAATTGTTAAACTTTTTATATTACTGTTATAATATAAAACAAAAAAGTATTTAATTTAAAGTTCACTCCCCGGTCGTAATACCCCACCCACTTTGTATATAAATTTAGATCAATAAAACACATTTATGGCATAGTCCGCTTATTCTAACTTATTCTAAATATGTGTATATATAGATTTAAAGCTGTATTAAACGAAATCATGAATGTTTTTCAGTTTAAACAAGAATAAAACTAATAAGTTACACATATTCAGACAAGGACACCCAGTTTGCAACATATTTTTTCTCCTGTCGTTTAAATTAGGCGATGAAAACTAGAAAAAAATCAATAAAGTCAAAATTTATAGCATGAGTAAGTTGAAAATAAGAAATTTTCTGAAAAATTTCAATTGATTTACAAAACTGAAAAAGGAAATAAGCCAACGTAAATATGCTAGAAAATCTAGGGATTTGGCGGCCATCTTTGACGCCATCTTGGATATCTTAGCTTCGCATCGGGGTTGGGCCAAATGAATATCCATTCCAGAAACTACAGATCCAGACGAACATTTTGGTATATGAAACTTGCTGTTGGCTGACATAGACCAGTTACCCCTCTAAATAGGCTAGTAAAATGGTCTGATTTGCAGCACTAAATAGCATAGTAATACTTATTAAGCAAAACCTTTGTATTGAGACGCTGTAGTGTATAGTGTTAGACCGTTGGTCTCTCAATCATACTTGTGCGGGTTCAAATCCCAGTCTTTCCATTTTTTTATGATATATTGTTTTCAATGCTCGAGTATTTAGTGTTTTTTGTCATGCATATAAATTACATACCTCAGGTGTGTTACAATTCAGTTGAGAATCTGTGCTACACATGTCATAATGGCGTGCAAAGAAAATCATCTGTTTTATTGCGAACACGCAAAAGCGATTATTGAAAGAGTTTTGAAGGTTCCATCTTACTGTTCGTTACATGAACATAGTCTTTCTGTCAGATTGTCTCTTTTTTACATTTTACTATTCTATGATGTTCATTAAAGTAATTTTGTGTTATTTATTTTTCAGGTATGCGAGTATGAGGAAAAAGTGCAAGATCTATCGATGGCATTGGAAGAGACGGTGATAAAGATGGCCCCCAACTACACCGGAGCAGCAGTTTCTACCCTGTACAGACATCGTGCCAACAAAGGAATGAAGAAAGCAACACCTGGCAGCAAAAGGCTACTTTTGGATGATTTTGACGTATTTGTTATATGACGTACAGTAAACGAAATTATTACCGTCCAGCATCGGCTTCCAACGACAAAGATAATACTAGCTGAGATTCAATAAAAGATGGGATATGATGCTGGAGAAACTCATTGGCGAGGGGTATTGAAGAAGTTGGGAGTCAGATGGAACCGATGTGAAAACAACAGGAGGCTGCTCATGGAAAGACAAGACGTGGTTCTCTCCAGGATTCGTTTCGTTCGCCAGATAAAGAAACTCCGAGATGATGGTAGACCAATCGTGTATGTGGACGAGACTTTCGTGAATACGTCACACTCTACGAAGAAATGCTGGCAGTCGGACGAAATTATGGTGAATGTGCCGGCGGTTGATTGTCGTTCATGCTGGGTCTGTCTCTGGGTTCGTCTCTGGTACCAAACTCATTTTCAAAGCAAATACATCAACAGTTGACTACCACGGGGAAATGAATGGGGTGATTTATACCAAGTGGCTGACGAATCTTCCATTACACAGTGTCGTGGTGATAGACAACGCACCTAATCATACCATTTGCGATGACAAATGTCAGACGACATCCAGTACAAAAAGTGTGATGACGTCATGATTACAGCGTATTCAGCCAATACATGCTCAAGGCTGAATTGTTTGATCTATGTCAGAAGCACAAGCCAGCAGAACCGATTTATCGTACAGATTTGATCCTTAGGCAACACGGACATGAGTGTGTTAGGCTTCCACCTTACCATGCTGACCTCAACCCAATCGAATTGATATGGGCCAATATGAAAGGAAAGGTTGCCGCAAGGAATCTAACCTTTAAGTTTAAAGATGTGCAGGCTCTCGTGGATGATGCCATCGGGGATATCACCTCTGATGACTGGAAATCATGTGTCAAACATGTGGAGACCGTAGAGAGCAGGTACTATGCATCAGACATTGCTGTCGATAAGGAGATGGACAGAATATGCTTTGTAGTTGACTCATCAGATGAAGGTACGGATACTGCCAGCGAGGGGGAGTACTCCGGTACGACTGACAGCGCTTGCGCGACTGAGAGTACCACAGAGGGCTTAAATATTTGAATTGAATTGTATCTTAGTATATATTTGTTATAACACTCTCGTAAATAAAATCGTGGAAAATATATGTAAAAAAATAAACAAGTAAATAAATAAATAAATTATAAATGAATGAATAAAATTTAAAAACAAAACACTAAAAAGACTTTATAAAAGTATTAACACTTGAAAAAAGTATTACCCATACTGGCATGCGAGCAGTTCCCGTACAAAAATCGTAGTTACTTAAACATTATTTTTTATTACGCTCACTCACCAAAATTTGAATTTTACACATCAATATTCGGCTCGTCACACAAATCATGGAAATTCCATCATGTTCTAAACATAGAATAACCCTTACTTATGAGGCCTCATATGGGGTACCGAAATTATTGATTATTTTGCATGAAGAGGAGTAGTTCCCGTACATAAAATCTAACCCATTGTAATTATACAATTTTATTATATCGGACCTATTTTTCATTTACAATTGTTGAACAGACCATTATCTAAGAAATAAATAGATGCAATTCAGGAAATAGACCGTAGACTAAACGCGGGTATCTATTACCCGGTACCGTTACCCCAACGCATTCACATGCAATAGCATGCTTGTATACATGATATTTTACGCATCAAAGCCATAAAATTATTTTAAATAGTAATATTGGTCAAAATTCTGATAATTAAACAAGTTTTAATCACATTGCCTACTTATCTGTAAACAGGTGCTATTAGTGGAAAACCCTTTAACAAGCCTCACGTGTAAATATCTTTGCGCATGCGCGCAAGGACGGAATCCCCCAGAGAAAACAATGTCACGTTTTGATGACGCACAGGTGAAAGTGATTTAAAATGAGACTTTAAATGCGTATTGCCGAACTGACACTTAGATTTTGTCTCGTTTATGTATCTGCTTGATTTGAAATGAATTTTTAAAGAATGCAAGTAAAAATCAAGCGTTTAAATGAAAAATACGGGTACTGCTTCTGTACGGGAACTGCTCGCACGCCAGTATGGGATTTGAACTTAAGACCTTCCGCATGCAAAACAAGTACACAAACCACTACACTAACGGGGGAGATAATATTTCACGATAATGTAGTTCATTTTCGTATTTGACTTTTTCCTGCCACCCCTATGTACTTTTGTATTTAGGATTGCCCATTCTCGATAATATTTGAATCGACAATATCTATTGCCAACATTACAAAGTCGTAGAAGATAGTTTCTATAAATGACAAATGAGTATTTTTGAAGCTGTAACAAGATACCAAAAATTAAAAAAAAACTTTTGGGAAAATAAAAATGATACATTTCTGAGGCACATTTGGCCTTTAACGAAAAGCAAAAAGTAATAAGTATAAAGTCCTTGTGCCATTTCAAATACTAACCTTAACTTCGAGTACGGGTGCACTAAATTCTACGTCGTGAGATTTTACACAGTTTTGGATAGGGCGTGATCTCGAGGCCTTGACAAAGGCGTAAGCCTGAATGTTAATACTACGTCCGCTGTCGATCTCTTCAAAGTAGTCCGACAGTTTCAGTGTAGTCTTGAACACGTGATCTGTAACAAAAAACCGAGTAACAATTAGGTATTCATCCACGCTCTCTTAACAAACTAAGTCTATCGTTTAATTTTTGTCTGTTTCCGAGTCTTATAAAGAACTGTGAAGCGTCCGTGTCACCAGGATCAAAATATATACGGAAATTATCGAACATAGCCGATATTTTACGATCTTTATAACAAATATATTTTTAAAAATATTGTATTGTGAGGCAACGTTTGCTTTTGGTGATACTATTTGAAGCAAGGGTTTACATTAAGTAAATTCATTGTAAACTAGCGGTTAGTTAACTCCATTGTTTCACGGCTTATTGGAACATTAGTATATTTTAAACTTTAATTAATATACTTAAACTTCGGTAAAATTTAACATCTTAAGTAAAATTTTTAGAACAAGCAGCGGTGAAACTTTCAGCGGTAAGATCTGATAATTCATCAAAAAATTTATATTTTTCAACGTTTATTTTTCTTTATTTACCCTGGCCTTGACGAAGTTTTACATCCTGTGTGAACTCTTCTGTTTTGATCGCCTTTTTAGAACAAGCACCGGTGTAACTTTGAGGGAACACGGTTATCACCACCCTGGTTATCTTTCTAGTGTTCTTGCTCTTATTGTACGCTTTCAGCTCTATATCAACATCTGAGCCTAGAGAAGGTTCCGGATCGTGAAGTAGTTTGAATTCTATATCCTGTGAGTAAGAAATAGATAATTCTGTATGAGACGTCAGTGATTGTAAAGTTATAAGTTATAACATTATCTTGGTAATGAAATGCCTAAAATGCAATTTGTCATCCGCAAGTGGTATATTTTACTAACCAAATGGTCCAAAATAGCGTCACATATGTGAGCTCGTTTCCAGTAACTTTTTGTTTCTTTTCAATTGCAACAAAGCCGTTTATGTACGAGTAAGTAAATTGTGGCCTTATAAGATGGTAACTGATGTTGTTTTTTGACGATTTCAAACAGCAAGAAGTCTTTAGAATTGATGACAAAATAAATGTTCACATCAGCTTTCTTCTTCGAAGGAGGGAAAAATGAACATTACCTTTAAGTATCATTATTTAACAAAACGCCACACAGCTAATGTGTTTTTCATAAGATCGCGAAATATCGTTACTTTCCGTAAATTTTCTACTAAATGCCTAGAGACAGCTCGACGATTTCTTGATAAATTTGCAATACTGAAGGTGACAAAGTAGGCAATATCTTCGTGAGGAATTGATTGAAAGAATTGTTAATAATGAAAAACAACAACAACAAAAAAATGTCGACATAAATTACATCAATCTCATCGTCATCACCGTAAACGTCCTTCCGGTTTCCACTACCAACTACTGCACGCATCACCGCTTTTCTGTTTTCCTCGCTGCCTATAATGAAACAAAGTTTTCGTTTAAATAACACTGTATGCATAAGATTACAGATAAAACAGGTACTAAAATAATAAAATCGTCTCACACTGTTTTTTTATAATGCATATATAAGATAATTTGATATGTGATATAATAAACTGAACACCTTTCATTATGTTATCCGATGGTCATCTCATATTCTCCAAAAGTTCGTTTTCTTCTCAAAACAGTTATACTAGAAATCCCCCCCAAAAAATGGTGCAATCTCTTTTAAAGTTTTTTTTTTTTTGGCACGTAAGCAAACGTTTGAGCATTTGCTTCTTCCTAAACGTTCGTCTCAATACTGAGAGCCAACATTATTTCCGAGATTTCAATTAGGTAGATTATTGAATGTTAGATCGGTTATACAAGGTTAAAGTACCTTTTATAACGTGCTTTGTAACAATTGCAGTGGCACGAGTACACAAAATAAAAGATCAATTGAATGAAAATTACTTGACCTTACTTACCTTCTTTGTATTTGTAATTATCTGTGACATCATTCCTGTTGCTAAAAATACCACCGATTGCTTTTGTACTTATACTCTTTCCTACCCTGAAAATAGTGTACGCTTCTTTTAACTTTACAACAACAACAACAACAACAACTATGACAACAGGGCAACAACAGCAACAACAAAGACAACCACAACTGCAACACTATTTGTTAAATCAAGTACTGAAAAGGCACACACGTTTTGTTTCTTTTACCACCAACGCTCAATCCTATTACATTCGCGGTATAATTACAAATGAAATTGTTGCTACTAACCTTAACAAGTATCAACAGCTCAGTCTCTTCTAGATTTTATTATCCGAGCAAAGGAAAAGCAAACGGACCCGGAAATGATCCCCTACTCAAAATTTATAAAAACCTCTTACTGCTTTACATTTGTATGAGAGGCAACAGCAGGATTGAAGAAAGTAAGAAGTAGCACCAACACCTGTGTAATGATTTTTCTTTGATCCCCTCTCCCAATCTTATTTCCTCATTCCAGGAGAAAGATGTGTTGTAAAGCAATAATTATACACTAAATGTTGGAATTTTTTGGAAAATTAGTCGTACATTATAATAAGGGATTTTATCTATCGGAGAAATAAAAATCACCTCAACGAAAGAACGAATGAAAGAACAGACGAACGAACGGACAAATGAATATTTCAAAAGAACGGTTATTAAGTAAATTATTTAAATACTTGTCAGTCCTGAGTTTAAATTTTCTATGGCCCTCGGGTACAGGTTCCCAGTGGACAATATCAGCATTCACTTCGGAGAAGATAAAACCACAGTCATACGGTATCTTAACTTGTCCGGTTTTGATAGCGTATACCGGGCACGGCCCGCAAGTGTACTTCCCTGCATCATAAAAAGAAATGAAAACATATTTAAATAGTTTGATAAAACTATGTATAGGAAAATTGGGAATCGAGAAGTTTTATATTTGATCGCTTATTTTCTTTGCAGGTTTCTGGCTCTTAAAGGAGAAACAGAACACTGGGGCGTTATGCTTTGTATGTCTGAGATTATATACTAGTAGATAATAATTCGGCTTAAATTTGGCCACTGTCATCTGCTTATTTTTACCTGCTATATCTGAAAATGCTTAGCTTTTGCTGCCGCTTTTGCCACCAGTTTAGAACCAGGCCAATTTCCATATCCGTACCGTGCGGTCAGGCTGTATACTGTTAGTAACTAAAGTTTGTGTATTGTGATTTTGAAATCCTTAATATTTGAATGAATCATTTTCAAATTCAAAGATCAACAAATCAATTACACACATTCCTGGGGTTAAAGGTTAAGAATTATGTGACGAAAATTAAAAACAACTTTTGTTTTTCGCACAATAATGTATTAGGAAAGAAGTTTGCTCAATGAAACTGACCGTCGCTCGCTTCCTGTGGTGTGGCATCTATTGCCTGCCAACCATCATAATCACTTGTGTTATCATGTGTTAGTTTGATGTCTTCCCGCTTCATCCAGACCTCATTCCAAACATGATAGTTCCTGTAAATAAAAACAATAATCAGTTAAATGATTATTATAATAAAAACAATAATCAGTTAAATGATAATTATAATAAAAACAATAATCAGTTAAATGATAATTATATGAACAATCCTGTTAATGAAAACAATAATCAGTTAAATGATAATTATAATAAAAACAATAATCAGTTAAATGATAATTATATGAACAATCCTGTTAATGAAAACAATAATCAGTTAAATGATAATTATAATAAAAACAATAATCAGTTAAATGATAATTATATGAACAATCCTGTTAATGAAAACAATAATCAGTTAAATGATAATTATAATAAAAACAATAATCAGGGAAATGATAATTATATGAACATTCCTTAAAAAAAAACAATTATCAGTTAAATGATAATTATATGAACATTCCTTAAATAAAAACAATAATCAGTTAAATGATAATTATATGAACATTCCTGTAAATAAAAAACAATAATCAGTTAAATGATAATTATATGAACATTCCTTAAATAAAAACAATAATCAGTTAAATGATAATTATATGAACATTCCTTAAATAAAAACAATAATCAGTTAAATGATAATTATATGAACATTCCTTAAATAAAAACAATAATGAGTTAAATGATAATTATATGAACATTCCTGTAAATAAAAAACAATAATCAGTTAAATGATAATTATATGAACATTCCTTAAATAAAAACAATAATCAATTAAATGATAATTATATGAACTTTCCTTAAATAAAAACAATAATTAGTTAAATGATAATTATATGAACATTCCTTAAATAAAAACAATATTCAGTTAAATGATAATTATATGAAGATTCCTGTAAATAAAAAACAATAATCAGTTAAATGATAATTATATGAACATTCCTTAAATAAAAACAATAATCAATTAAATGATAATTATATGAACATTCCTGAAATAAAAAAAAAATATAACGAAAAATAAGTAAAACAATGAATAAGTTTCATGCTAAATGGAAATTACTGGCATTGAAAATTTTAATGTAGTATGAATATATAACTTTAACTACTTTCATATCATATGAACTTTCTTTTGAAAATGGTGATAATGAATAGAATTTAACTTTACTTTTGAATTATCATATATGCAGTTCTAGACATACCATACTGAATCCTTGTCGCTGTCCGAATCAGGTTCTAAAACTCCTTTGTCATTTTGTTTGAAGTACTTGTCAATAGTACAACTGTTGTCGGTATCGTGGGCAGATTTATAATTAGTGACACTCCTTGCTGGGATCCCAATAGCTCGGCAAACTAAAAATGAAATAACTAAGCTTTGGAAACGCGTCAAATGTGAAAATAAATTTGAAAATTCAAACTGTCTTTCCCAACGCCTATAATCTCATATACTCTCCAAACGCAAGTCTACAATCTTATATACTTTCCAAACGCAAGTCTATAATCTCATATACTTTCCAAACGCAAGTCTAAAATCTTATATACTTTCCAAACGCAAGCCTATAATCTAATATACTTTCCAAACGTAAGTCTTTAGTCTCATATACTCTCCGAACGCAAGTCTATAATCTCATAATACTCTCAGAACGCAAGTCTATAATCTCATATACTTTCCGTACGCAAGCCAATATAACATTCAGAAAAGGAACGTGCAGGTCATTGTGAGACACATGGCATCGGCAGTACATTTTACGAGCTCGGGACCGAACTACGTATTAACATTAGCAGAGTTTTATACATTCCTAACACAAGCGGGACGAAGGCGAATGTACAGGAACACACATATACATTTCATAGGCTCATAGCGTTTCTTTGGTTTACAAAATGGATTAAATAATAGCACAATGGTTACACATATACCTAAACTAATTTCTGTGGGCTAGAGCCTGATTTAAGTGCCGACGTTATATTTTAAACCTGAAAATTTACTCGTTATCTGTTTGTTACTCTAATATCAAATAAAATAATATGAAATAAAAAAGAAAATTAACCAGTTGTTGTTACTCCAGAGAATACCCAGCACTGGCCATACTTCACGGGTTTCCCTGTTTCCATGTACTTTTGTATAATCCGTACACTACCGTACCAGTCTAATGGGCTACACCCATCATCATATTTCCCATCCCAGCGTCCCCAAAGTATACCTTTGTCTGAATCGCAGCAGTTCACCTGTATGTTATAAAATGAAAGAAATGAAATATTGTAGCAATGAACAATATTTCTTGACAATGTTTTGCAAATTTACAAGGGTTCTTGACAATGCATTTCAAATATAAGTTTTCTTGACAATGTTTTTCTTATTTACGGGTTTTCATGGCAATATATTATTAGTTATAAAGATTGTTGACAGGTTATATGGCCCTATATAAACGGCTGTTTGTAAATATAACACGAGCCGCTAGGCGTGGGTAATAATGCAAATAGCCGTTTATATACAGACATATTTCCTGTCAACATTCTTTACAATGAATTTATAATAAAGCTCGCATCATTTTTTAGTGAAAAAAGTAAGGTTTCTTCATAAATCGACAGCAGCCGTGTATATATAAAACTTTATAATACTGCACGTTTGTAACGTCGCTTTTCATTGGTTAATCGTGACGTTTATATAGGGTTAACGCACGTTTTTCCGTGTTATAACGTCTGCAGTGTCCCGAGGAACGGTTGGTGCCCGAGCCCGGTAGGGCGAGGGCTCCAACAGTTCCGAGGGACTCTGCAGACTTTATAACACGAAATAAACGTGCGTTGACGCTATTATAGCATAAAATTTTCAAACAGATTCGTGATGTATAGTTTATACAAAACACAATTACATTAAATTCTTGTGCTTGGACGGTATTTATCCAATTCCATGTTTTACGTATGCGTTTCATTTTTCCGGGGCCAACAACTTGGAAAATTCTCGGAACCGAACGAAATTTTGAATTTTAATTGATTTAACAAAGCTTGGCCTTTGGAGGTTTATTATCTCAAGAAAAAAAACGTCACGAACATTACTCTACCCTCTACCCAAGACAAAACATGACCTAGAGTGATTTCAGATTGACGGTGGAAAAAAGATCAGTGACATCAGAATCGGTTTTTTTTTCAAGCAAACAAGTTTATAAAAAAATCAGGCACTAAGCATTATTCTCTCAAAGAAATATAAAGAGCATTTATCAACATTAACATAAATAAAAAACATTTTCTCATATTAATTTTGTGTTATCTAGTTTTGTAAGTTAATCGGAGTATTAAACTGAATGACAGGTAGATTCTACTGTATTTGTTTACATTGACAACTGTCCGTTTCTTAGAAAGGGCGACAACCAAGATTAGCACCGATGTCTATACGCCGTTTTTCCGGCATAGTTACTGGAATATGCGACTGAGGCTCTCGAATCAATAAATTTCAATATAACAAGAGCGCACGACTCTTCGGCAAACAGGCCAAATCTTCATTTTTTGTTTGTTTGTTTACTGGGCCCTGTATGTATTGCGCATAGGTGAAACCGGGCTATGACTATGTTAACACATGGTTTTGGTCCCGTTATAACATGGGCAAAAGAGGGAAAAATAGCCGATTTTATGCTATAATATAGTTTTATATACACGGCTGTTGTCGATTCATGAAGAAATCTTATATGTCACGATTATCCAATGAAAAGCGACGTTACAAACGTGCAATATTATAATGCAAAAAATTACAGGGTTTCTTGGCAAAGTTTTTTTTCTCAAAGATACGAGTTTTCAATTTTAACAAAGTATTTAAAATTTCCAAGCTTTTTTTACAATATGTTTCAAACACTCGGTGTTTGTTGACATTGTATATTTGCTTATTTGGGCTTTGCTGATTTTTCTTTCTTTATTTTTTACTGTCCTTTAATATACATGTATCTGCAGTGTACTTACAACTTGAGCAATAACTCTGGCAACTTTAACTGGATCACTCAATTTGTACAAAGTCTTCTCCTTGAAACATTTCATGATGACAAACAGTGCTGCTTCTAAGATACCGTCCTCAAACTGTTTGTAACATAAAAGAGAACTTTATTTTTACCATAGTGTTCCATTACGTATGACTGACTTATACAGGTACAAAACTAAACAGACAAACATATGTTTTACGAAAACAAACAATTAAACTTAATAGCTACGCAAAGGTAGTACAAAACTTAACAGGAGCATATAGGTTATACGCTCTTAACACTCTTAACAGTTACACATAAGTACATATACTACAAAACTTAACAGTAGCGCATAGGTAATACGCTCTTAACACTCTTAACAGTTACACATAAGTAATTAAGAAATTAAATAAATACGCATATTAAAAACGAAATGAAAAGAAATTCTATAAACAGATGCGCAAAGGAAGTAAAAATTAAATACTTACTTAGTGTTTGTACTATGTTATATAAGTAAACAGTTGCACGTAAATAAAAGAAACTTTTATTATAACTTTACAGATGTAATTCTGAACTAAACATTTACGCATATAATACGAAACTAAACAGTCACGCATAAGTAATACAAAACTTTAATTGGTTAAGGGTCAAAATATAAGAAGATTAAATGAGAACTTTACACACTGTAAAATTACAATATCATATATATAGTCAGAAACCTACCTGGCCAAAGTTCCAGTCCTTGCCTCGAGGGCGGAGTGAGTTACCCCTGAATACAACCCCGTGGTCATTTAACACATACTCGTTACGTTCTTTTTCATCTGGCATATAGACGGCGTCATCTTTCAAAAACAAATAAAGATTTGTTTAATCTAAAAGCAAATTTTATACGGCAGCAACAAATATTCTCCGCTATGAATATGACTTTAGTTTGATATGGACTTCACTCACTATATACCCTTGGATGGGCATAATGTCACTTAAATAAGTTATGTTTTTATCATTATTAATTTTCAAATATATTGTCACCTTGGCAGATGAGGATATCTTTATTATATACGGTAGATGTCGTCAAAATATAAGTGATATTTATTAAAAACGTAATACAACGGCATCCAGTGTAACCGGTAACTCTTAAATCGGCTTCCGAGTGAAAAATATTACTCTGAGATAAATTTTATTTCCACACCATATCAACAATATTAACAATAGCTAACAACTCAAAATCTAACTAACCTTTACACCATGGGTTAAACAGAATGAAAAAGTTATCTTTGTGTTCATAACACAAACTCTTCCTCTTTCCTTTTGTTTTTGTGATTATAGAAAACGACCATTCACCAATAGCGATAGTTGCAGGCGGATGAACTTCGATGTCCAATGTACAGTCCTCGTTTTTAATCAAGTGGCAACTCCAACCGTCAGAACAACGCTTTGCTTTTCCAGTTTCGTCAAGCTGCATGCGTCCGTGAGTCTCCGGGTGCGTGTCAGCATATTTTCCTAGGAAAGAACAGTTCTATTTTTTAATACAGCGACTTAACTTAATCATTTTATCAAGAGAATATAAATTAATCTCCATATAAATAAGTTTTAAAAATGGGTATCTATTAATAACTTTTTTAATTTATCAGTCTCGTGCGCACCGTCACTTACAATATGTACATACAACATTACATGCGATATATAGTCCGTACATACTACATTACTAGTATTTAGGATTATACCATTGGACATTATCTGTGTGTACAGAATATATACCGCAGGTTAGCCACATGTAACTTTAAAGGCACCGTTCTATGAAGCAAAATAATAATACACCAGATGGAAATGATGACCATATGGTGCCGTTTCTTTAAAACAATAAATCAATTAAAAACTAGAAACGTGTTCATGGGACACAGATGCCCCCATTCATCCCTGGCTTTATGGCCACTTAACAAAGTCATATACTTTGAAAGTAAAACCATTTTAAATCATTAATTAAGACTGATATTACAGAATGACAACTATGACAAACGTGTACTGAGACCAGCTGATGATTAAAAAATTAGTTTGGCTCTGAGTCTCAAATAACTGTTTGTGGGGGTCAGCTCTTACACAATGACCAATAGGTGAACATTATTCTCTTCATTTCTGCATTAGTAGGTGGATATTCTTGGGGCTTTGCAGATGGTAAATTGAGCTTTTTTCATTTCTCATTCGTATAACGTTTTTTGACGAAAAACAACATGTTATGACCAACATTCCTGTAAAGTTTCTTGACTCTTTGTCAAATACCTTTTGAGTTACGCCAGACACAAAATAAAAATTATATTTCTTTTAATCAAGAGCAATGACCCCATGTGTACAACTTCACATATTGATCAACATTCCTATAGTGTTTAGTGACTATAGGTCAAGCACTTTGAGAAGAACAGAACATTTTAGAACGGTATTTATTAAGTCACGGGCACTTACTCTATATAAACTGAATAAAATTTATATACACGAACAATCCCAGGTGCACAGCTACACAAGCTGACTAATATTTCTGTACAATTTCATGAATCTACCTTAAATACATTTTGGGCTACACTTGTTGAAAATTGCATATTTTTACTTAGTCAAGGGCAATAACTCTACACACACTGAATAAAAGCCCAAGCGAACCTCCATGTGCATAACTACACATGCTGACCAACATCCCTGTAAAGTGTTTAGGTTGATTACTTTCTGAGCGACACAAATTAAAAATTGCAAAATTTTACTAACTCATGGGCAATACCTCTAACAAAACTCTAGCCAAAAAAAAACCCACCCGCGGACACCAGTTGCACAACTTCTTAAGCAATTTTAGAGCTTCTTGTGACCCAACGTTTTTGAACGTATGTACGGACGCACGAACAAGGCCAAGCATAACTGCCCCTACAGAGCGGGGCATAAAAAACTCGTCACATAAGTTAAAGGCAATATTATTTATCATAATATTTTTTAAAATATTGATTTTACAACTATATAACGGATACCTGTTTTAAAAACCAAGAGAAGGTCATCTCTTTTGACGTCATAAGGCTTATTAAACGTCACACCAATGTTGAAAGCCTGACCTCGTCTAACAACGAGTTCCGGTCCATCATCGTCATCGTCTACAGGTTTCTCATCTTCATTGGAGTCCTGGGTACAAGCATACGCATCAGTATGGTGTTTTTCAGTGTTCTCTTGTATTTTAAGATCTATTTCCGTCACGTTTAGCGCTTCCTGCAGATCGTCATCGGAAGCTCTATTTGGATCGTTGTTGTCTGAAAGATAAAAGCGATTCTGTCAATATGTAATATATTTTCGCGTCAGGTTTTGTCGTAAATAGATGTTAACTTATTCTGATGGATTAATCACAACAACTAACGATGCTTATAAACTGACGAGAAAATAATAATAATAATAATAATAATAATAATAATAATAATAATAATAAGAATAAGAATAAGAATAAGAAAAAGAATAAGAATAATATTCTGGGAAGGGCTTAATCTAATGTTGTAAGAACTTGTTACCCAACCCATTTGCATTTTGATATATACTCATTATTTGTATGATATGTTTGTTAACATGTATTTAATGCATTAAAATATGTTTACACTAAATAATAATAATAATAATAATAATAATAATGATGATAATAATTATAATAATAATTATAATATTAATAATAATTATGATGATAATAATAATAATAATAATAATAATAATTATGATAATAGAAATAATAAAAATAATAATAATAATGATAATAATAATAATAATAATAATAATAATAATAAAATAATAATAATTATGATGATGATAATAATTATAATGATAATTGTAAGTACTCGGTATATATCGTGCCATGGTTGTGAGAAATTAAATGTTGTGATCAATGCGTCACTGGCATTATCGGAGAAAAGCTAAGATTGGTTGATAGACCAAAATAAATAAAACATTTTGTTTAAGTATTGCGACTATTCATTAAACCGTATGAGCCTCTATGTCAAAATTCACTTTACCTTCTTCCTTTGGCTTTAAAGTAGTCAACTTTTCTTTTCGTTTCTTGACCTTTTTATTCTTAGGTGGACTGTAGAATAAGGCGCAAAAATCATCGAACAAATCTTCTAACGATTCTGCAAAATCTTTCGGCATCGTTGTAGTATAATTGTTTACTGAAATGTGTGGTAAAAAAAGGCAAAAATATTATTATTCATCATATAAATGTATATACTATATCATTTATAACTATTTTATCAGCATTGTTTCAACATTATATATGCAGATGCAAATGAAAAATATACCTATCGTAGACCGATCCGCTTTAAATGAAATCCTATACCGTATCAGAAGGAGATCGATAACCGATCAATCATTGATTTTGGATGACTGATTATCTTTGACCGGATCGTTTCAGTGAATTTGTTTTAAATGGGATCCAGCATTTATAATTTAAATTCTATAACAAGTACCATGTATGTATTGAACTGTGATTTTAAACCGATCTCTGTACTTAATGATGAAATTATAATTATTACGTTATCGCCTACTGATAGGACTACAAACACTGTTAGAATGAAAATTATTGTATATTTAAATGACATCTCTTAAACCCGCAACGAAGATTTTGACGAAACTTTATTTAAGGTTGAAAATCTTTTAATACGAGTTCTAAAAGGGAAGAAACATATTTGTACCGACTCAATCAAACCTATTCTGCAATTTTCATGTAAGTTTGCTAAATTCAATGCTTTCAAGGGATCCCTTTTTACAGATATTTATTAAAACTGCCGATTTTTGTGAGTAAGTAACAACATTGTTAACATCATGTAAAATGACAGTTTGTTAGAGTTTTTACAGTGACACTATTCTAAAAGCAGGAAGAAGCAAAAAGTAGATGAATAAAAACTGACGAGACAAAAAGCATGTAAAAAACAAACGATTTAGTTACAGGACATAAATATTGCATTCCACATGTAGGTATTTTTATTCAGTGTATATTAATATATCAACGTACTTACATCTATTATTATACTTTCATTGATGAAATCATAAAGCAATATTTGTGTCTATTGTACCGTCTACACGTTTATAAGGTTGTTTTTTAATAAAACTATTTTCATTAGAAAATCGTGGCAATTATATTTCATTATACTGCACGTTTGTAAAATATACGAAAGCCTAATAGTTTCAAATGAAATAAAAAATAAAAATGCAAAGGCGTTATAACGCGAATAAAGGCATTATTACGCGAATCAAAAGGCGTAAGAACGCGAATAAAGGCGTAGCAACGCAAATCAAAAGGCGTAAGAACGCGAATAAAGGCGTAGCAACGCGAATCAAAAGGCGTAATAACGCGAATAAAGGCGTAGCAACGCGAATAAAGGCGTTATAACGCGAATCAAAAGGCGTAATAACGCGAATAAAGGCGTTATAACGCGAATCAAAAGGTATAGTAACGCCTTTATTCGCGTTATAACGCGAATCAAAAGGCGTAGTAATGCGAATAAAGGCGTTATAACGCGAATAAAAAGGCGTAATAACGCGAATAAAGGCGTAATAACGCGAATCAAAAGGCGTAGTAACGCGAATAAAGGCGTAGTAACGCGAACCAAAAGGCGTAATAACGCAAATTAAAACACATTATAATGCCAATTTAATACCATATTTATACTAATCAAATTCGCGAGAAAGGAAGACCGATATTGATCTGAATTTATTGCTCAAGATATAAACTCGTATACAATAATACAATATACATTTACAATAACTTTCATTCTATTTGCATAGTAATTATGCAAACTATTTGTCATAAACTAATAAAGACTCTTTAATATTTGCCAATATAAGATGGCTTGGTGACTTATAGGTTATAAAGTATTACCTCCTTCAAATAACAATCCTCCTACGAAGTTTGAATATTGTGGGCCAAATGGAACTTAAGTTATGCTCCCGAAAACCATATCGCTTACGGACGGACGGACGCGACGACAGACAGACGGACGGACGCACGTTCCAACATTTTGGGTTTAGGGGCTATTTTCTTTGTTATTTCTTTGTTCTCTTAAGGGCTACTAGCCATAAACCCTTTGATCACGGATTGAACCTTTGTTCTCTTTTGTTCTCTTTACTGTTATATTTGCCCCTAAACCCAAAATGGTTTGCTCGGACGTACGGACGCCAGGGGGTAAACATAATATGCCCGAAATTCTTTCGGGCATATAATAAAACGTAATCTAGATCATTCATTTAAATCAACATTGTTCTTCCTTCCATACATTAATAGGCCACTGTTTGGAATTAATATGGTATTAAATTAGCGTTATAACGCCTTTTTTTTTGCGTTATTACCCTTTTGGTTCGCGTTATACGCCTTTTGATTCGCGTTATAACGCATTTATTCGCGTTAGTACGTCCTTTTGATTCGCGTAATTACGCCTTTTGTTTCGCGTTATTACGCGAATAAAGCGTTGTTACGCTTTTTCAATTCGCGTTATTACGCCTTTTTTTTTTTCGCGTTACTACGCCTTTTGTTCGCGTAATAACGCCTTTGTTTTCGCGTTATTAACCTTAATTTCGCCATTGCTACGCCTTTTTTCGCGTAATTACGCCGTTTGATTCGCGTTATTACGCCTTTTGATTCGCGTTATTACGCCTTTGATTCGCGTTATAACGCCTTTATTCGCGTTTTGTTACGCTTTTTTTCGCGTTGCTACCTCTTTTCGAAATAATTCGCATTCCTACGCCTTTGGTTCGCGTTACAACGCCTTTATTCGCGTTATAACGCCTTTTGTTTCGCGGTTTTAACGCCTTTATTCGCGTTGCTACGCCTTTTTCGCCTAATTACGCCCTTTTTGATTCGCGTAATTACGCCTTTTGATTCGCGTTTATTACGCCTTTTGAAGATTCGCGTTCATATTAACGCCTTTTGATTTCGCGTTATTTCGCCTTTGATTTGCGGTTATATAACGCTTTTATTCGCGCCCCCCCCCCATTGCTACGCCTTTTTTTCGCTTGCTACGCCTTTCAATTCGCGATGGCTACGCCTTTTAGTTCGCGTTACTAACGCCTTATATCACTTATAACGCCTTTGTTTCGCGTCTATAACGCCTTTATTCGCGTTGCTACGCCTTTTTTTTTCGCGTTATAAACGCCTTTTGATTTCGCGTAATTACGCCTTTTTGATTCGCTAATATTTCTTTTACGCCTTTTGATTCGCGTTACTAGCCGCCTTAATTCGCGTTCTTTGCTTACGCCATTTTTTTTTTCGCGTTGCCTACGACCTTTCGATTCGCGATGCTACGCCTTTTTGCGTTCGCCGTTACTACGCCTTTTATTCGCGTTATAACGCTGTTGTTTCGCGTTTATAACGCCTTTATTCGCGTTGCTACGTCCTTTTTTCGCGTAATTACGCCTTTTGATTCGCGTAATTACGCCTTTTGATTCGCGTAATTAATACGCCTTTATTCGCGTTATAACGCCTTTGCATTTTTATTTTTTATTTCATTTGAACACTATTTAGGCTTTTCGTAAAATAACTTTACCATCGGATAATTTTAGTTTATATAAACTATATATTACGGCTTGTCGTAAATCATATATTCTAATTATATATCTAATATTATTATTATTTATTTTTATAAAATTGATTTATGTTATTCTTTTTTTTTCTCAAATTTAGGAAGTTTGTTTCATAATGAATTCGGCATAGGTTATTGTTGGCATGTTATCTGACCGAAATATAAAAGGTTATTAACAATTTCAACGTTTACATTAGGCAAGATAACAATATTTAGCTCCATGGGCAATAAATACTGTCGAAAATTTATTATTATAATACTGCAAGTTTTGTAAACGTCGCTTTTCATTGGATAACCGCGGCGTTTATATATATTTTTGTATACGAGGCTGCTGAAAACCCCCCCCCCCACACACACACAAATGGAAGTAAACAGTATTATTATAAAAAGATTTTTTGACAGATTATATGGCCGTACACAAACGGTTGTTTCAATATATTTTACAAACAAACCGTTTATATAGGGCCATATAACCTGTCAAAATCTCTTTAACTAATAACCTCAATAAGCGGCTACTGTATATTTTATAAAACTAACTAATCAAGCATTCAAAAGAAGCAATAGTTGAGTATCATAAATTCATTATAAAGGTTGTTTCAGCTTGCAACCGAAAAAAAAATTAATGCAATAGTTACTACAATATCAAATATCTTTATAGCTGCTAGTAAAAATTGTAAGATTTACTAATAAACTAAAATTTACACTGCAAAACTCACCTGTTGTGAAATTATAACCCGATTTTGTATATCCACCATTAATGTTTACACAGGGTTGTTATGGCATTGCAAGGATGCCCTATATAAAATTCGACCCTGTACAGGAAAACCCAGATCAAAGATGTTCCGCTCTGTTGACTGCCATTGGACATATATTTTATCAATGCCGATAGATCGATATAGTAACTGAATGCATATAACCATTGTAAGTCAGGTTGAAATTTCTCCATATAATTTGAAAGTAATAGGTTAAATTATATTAATCATGTGAAATATTTGAAAAGATTTTTTCCTCTTTTTAAGTTTGATCTTGAACGCGATTTCAATTATTATATTTGATAGCAGGGTTGTAAACATGCAACCTGCATGACAAAAAGATATAAAAAGAATATCTTAATCATATTTGATTTTTATTTTTATAGAAAGAATGTTTTTAAGTGTTGTAAGTTTAAGTTACTAAATATTTTGTAAAATCTGCCATACGTTTAGAGTAAAAGAAATATATGATTACGAGGAACTTTCATATTTGGATTAAGGTGTGTGTGGGGGGGGGGGGGGTGTAATAGTTATTGAGTGGTATATGTTGCCGACACATTTTGCGAATACAACCGGTTTTAAAAAGTAAATTTACCTCCAGGTTTTGATTGTTAAACAGATACAAATATTAAACATATTCTCCACAAGTAACGGTATTCTTCTCCTCTCTGATTAAATTTAACCAGCCGGGTAATAAATTTGTAAACGTAAACTTGCTGACAACTTCCCCTCAGGTAGTTCAACACGGTTATTTATCTATTATCTTCAACTGGTTGACAACTTCCCCTCAGTAATAAAGTTTATTCAAACGGGTTATAATATCAATTTTTGTAATCTGACTGACAACTTCCCGTCAGTGATTACGTAAAATCAGCTGGATTATGCAGCGAGCTGACTTCTTCTAAAGCTTAAGTGATAACACTTTTTCAGCCTGATAATATATATCTTTTATGCTCAAGTGGCTGACAATTTCTCATTCTAGGTATTAATTTGAATAGCCTTGTTACACATGACAGGTCTACAAAGGTGTTGCTATAATCGGTTATTTACTGCTATGCATTTGCGAAGCACCTGGCTTTAGTTAACCTAAAAAGGGGTGGGGGGTTGGGGTTACCTATATGTCTATTTTTGTATAAATTTAAACTTAATATGTTAAACCAAAACGGCTTTGGTAATTAGGTTTTATTATTCACATGCCGTTTGAAAAACTGTGGTGAGTACTTTTATAGAAGCGTAGGAATTTTTAGAATATTTTAAACCGCGAATGTAATCTTATTGCCCAATATTGATTTATATAGTATTGATCATTATCTAGGCTTAGAGGTGTAAATGTTTTATTTGTGTGTGGGGTTTTTATGACCTTGCACTAGCTGTATTTGAGTATCTGCTGATGATAGATAACCGCAATTGTGAATGATCTTATTAATAAGATTGAGTTATCTCCATTTTAGCTAGTAGTACTTCATCATTTCACGCGAGAAATAACCGGTAAATATTTAGATATTGCTTCTGTTTTTAATGTTAATTGACTTTTAGTCAAGTCCTGAAAACGGGATGAAGTTTTTTCCCTGAATGCCCTCGTCCGGACTACCAAACAAAATTCATCCTGTTTCCAGGCTTGAACCAGAGAATAAGACTCAGCCCTAAGACATTAGCATCATATACATGTACAGCCTAGAACTCAATAATAAGTTTACATGGAAAGAAATTGTTCATCTGTGTTGATGACATAATTATCGTTTTCAATTCCCCCCTTGTCATAAGTTGCACTTATTTTTAGCATCTACAATATTTTCACTGCCAGACAATTTGCAATAAGGTTTATATCTGATAGGATGTGTTAGCATTCGTACAGAGCGCTTCTTTCACAATAAAATCACGAGGAACCAGAATTGAGCTTATTTATGCGAAATTGAAAGAAGCTGTCGGAGAATATAGTTTTGGATAAGAACTTTTGACCGAGTCACGAAATACCGTGATTTGAGTGATTTGAAAACTACTCGGTACGAAAGACCGGTGAGGCCATTTCAATTTCATGAATTCTCGATTACATGATCATGAAATCCCAATTTTAACTTCCTGAATTCCCGTTTTCAATATACGGAATTCACGAATTCACGATTTCATCTTCATGAATTCCCGATTTCAAATTCATGAATTCACGATTTCAATTTCACGAATTCACGATTTTAACTTCATGAATTCATGATTTCAGCTTCATGAATTCAAGAAGTTGAAATCGTGAATTCGTGAAGTTGAAATCGGGAATTTATGAAGCTGAAATCGTGAATTCGTGAATTCCGTATATTGAAAACGGGAATTCAGGAAGTTAAAATTGGGATTTCATGATCATGTAATCGAGAATTCATGAAGTTGAAATGGCCTCACCGGTCTTTCGTACCGAGTAGTTTTCAAATCACTCTACTCTTCCCAGTGTGATTCGATTCATATTTCATATGCCCCTCCCCCACATTTTCCCCATGGCCTTTTTATTATGCACATTATGTCAGCATAAATTTATCACTAGAAGTAAAGCTTCGAAAGTCGCAAATTGGTGTTGTATAACCTAAATTCATTTAAGTACCTATGGAAGGTGACTGTTTAATTAATCTTATTCTTGATTGTACATGTACAATCTGTCCTTACAGTAATTATACTGTACTGATCAGGTGAAGTAACTGGGCATATGCAACACTGGCATCTACATATGCTTCTATGTATGATATATGCAAACTTTATGTAAATCTATAATATTAAGCCGTGTCACGACAAAATCAACATAATGAGTTTGCGACCAGCATGGATCCAAACCAACCTGCGCGGATGCGCAGGCTGGTCTGGATCCATGCTGGTCGCAAACCCATTATGTTGGTTTTGTCGTGACGCGGCTCATATGAAGATGTAAAAATCGACCAATATCAGCCATAATAATCGTGTTGTAACGTACGAATATTGTCTGCAATTTTTTATATTCTGTCAGTACACAAATTTTCCCTGAATTGCTAAATGGTTTTACCCAGATTATAATATTGGCGAGTCCATTAAGATACTTAGCATGATAAGGGTTAAAAAAAGAATAATAACGTAATTAATTATCAGAGGGAGAAAGTTGCGTTAAATGTCAAGTATATGACATTCACTTTTCATTTATAGATTTGTAAAATCAATACAGGTCCAACATATAGTCTAGAGAACAGAACATTTTGAATATTTATATCCTTATTTCTCCTGACATTTCGTCAAAAATACGAACAACCTTTACCATTCAACAACGCTGTCACAGCTTGTCAGACAAGTGGTAGAAAAGTGAAGTCATTGGCGGCAAGAAAGTTAAATTGTTCTGTCATAAATCAAACATGACATGACAGCGCAATTTATATGCGATATAGAAGCCATCGGTGATGTCATTGGTTCTGCAGTATCAGTGAAACGCTAAATATCTTAAATGGACTCGTCGATCCTTCAACAGTAGACACAACAATTTTCGCGTTATTACGCCTTTTGATTCGCGTAATTACGCCTTTTGATTCGCGTTACTACGCCTTTATTCGCGTTACTACGCCTTTTGATTTGCGTTATAACGCCTTTATTTGCGTTACTACGCCTTTTAATTTGCGTTATTACGCCTTTATTCGCGTTATTACGCCTTTTGATTCGCGTTATTACGCCTTTATTCGCGTTATTACACCTTTTGATTCGCGTTACTACGCCTTTATTCGCGTAACTACGCCTTTTGATTTGCGTTATTACGCCTTTATTCGCGTTATTACGCCTTTTTCTTTCAGAATGTCCAAAAATTTATTACACAATCGAAGCGCTTTTTGTAATAATAACTATCAGTGTGAATAAACTTGGTCTTTTCGTACGCTCATATTTCCTTACATGTTAGTCTTAATTGTTAAACTCCGATATATATATTCAATCATACCTTTCCTTATATTCTTCCTTTCTTTTAGCATTTCACCATTATTTAATTTAGATTTTCTATAGTGATAACTCAACAATCTATTATTCTCTTATTCTTTGTTGTACATTCAAAGAGCTTACATCTAACCGCAACATTTTTGTATCTTTATCTTGAAAATTACTTTTACTGGAGAGGAATTGATATAAGTATTGTTTTACTTGTTTTCCAATCCAGTCTGAATTACATTGTTTTGCAATGTTTGTAAATGTCATTTATGTACAATTTATTGAATAAATAAAGTTTAAACTATTACGCCTTTTGATTCGCGTTACTACGCCTTTATTCGCGTTATTACGCCTTTTGATTCGCGTTATTACGCCTTTATTCGCGTTATTACGCCTTTTGATTCGCGTTATAACGCCTTTATTCGCGTTATTACGCCTTTTGATTCGCGTAATAACGCCTTTATTCACGTTATAACGCCTTTGCATTTTTATTTTTTTATTTTATTTGACACTATTAGGCTTTCGTACACATTTAGTGTAGAACACATCGATTCATTTCTAAATATTGCCACTTTATATATTTACTTAATTGCTCCGAAAAAAAACATTATAAGTGATATATAAAAATTCACTGAAACATGTAAAAGTACGACTATTGACGAACATTGTTAAAAAAACAAAAAACAAGAAAAACAACAAAAGAACAACAAAAATATATTTCTCCAGAAGCTATCGTGTCCGACGTGATATTTGTAATAATGAACAGTGAATATTTGGTCAGTTTATCCATTTCCTGAATTCAAGTCAAGATCAATATATCCGGCCATTGAATCCGGTGGTCAATTATAATAGTATAATTTAAAACTTTTGTTGAAATGGGTGTGTTTGCGGAAGAGTTTGATGAATTTTCCATTAGGTTTTAAATTTGGTAGGACCCGTTTGTGGTCGATGTTTTATATCATTTATTGGTACAAGATTAATGCATGTATGCTTACCATTTTTAGCTTACCTGAGCCAACGTACGTTATAGTAAAACTTTAAAAGGTATGTTCCTTAGGTGAAATTACCGCAATCGTAACTTAGGTGAGCGATTTAAGGCCCTCTGGATCCCTCTTGTTGATATTTCATTCTTTATACTTTTTAGCTCACCTGAGCACAACATGCTCAAGGTGAGCTATTGTGATCACTTGCTGTCCGTCGTCCATCGTCCGTGCGTCCGTGCGTGCGTCAACAATTACCTTGTGAACACTCTAGAAGCCACAGTTTTGACTCCATTTCAAAAAAACTTGGTCAGAATGTTTGTCTTGACAAAATCTAGGGCAAGTTTGAATCTGGGTCATGTGGGGTCAAAAACTAGGTCACCAGGTTAAATTTTAGAAAAACCTTGTGAACACTCTAGAGGCCACAGTTTTGACCCAATTTCATTGAAACTTCACCTTCCTTCAAACAGAATACGAGATAAGAGTTATACTGCCAGAACCGAAAAGAACAATACTGACGACTTCATTGTATATATCATAATTACAAATTTAATTTTCAAGACAGTTTAATATTATCTCTATCAGCCATTATTTAGTATCTATACATGAATATTATAATAAATAATATATATTATCAATGTTACACAAACCGTTGTTTTGTTTATAATGCACATTCTATATAATTACACAGACATAATACACAAGTATAATTATATGTACAGAAGTTTCCAAAACAGCATGTACTACACGAGTGTAGAGGTCGTATAATGGGACACGATATTCGGACAGGTGCATATTTTGATGCTGACAATGTAGGCTCTGTTGTGGACAATCAATAACACGATAATCTGATGTGACGATATAATTTTGAAGGTCCCATGAATTGCTAAATAGTGACGTTAGGCTAGAACAAGTTCTATCTTATTTAGATCTTCATAGAGTTGTTCCAACTAACTTTTAGATTTTTAGACTCTAGCTTCTTCCTGAAAAATGAAATCCATACAAACAATGTTTTATGAGTATTACAGTAAACGAAAGTCAGTTACTAGCCCTTAAAATGTCGAATGATTAGAGCGTTCACTTTTGGATTGGGAGATTGTGGGTTCGATTTTTGTTCCAGATGTGAAGCTAAATATTTTAAAAAGCTTATAGTTATAGATGTTTTATTATGAAAGTTATCATATTTTTACTCAATAATGAATTAGGATAATTAAACACAGGTCGAAAAAAAACAAAAGAAAAAAAAAACTTACCAATTTGAGTTCTGATTCATATTGAATGGAAGACATGTCTATAGTGCCTCTTTCTCCAGGTCATCTGGAGCTACAGGCGTTGAAGTCTACAACACAACATAATATTAATTTAGTTTTGGTTTCAATAATATATTTGTAGTAATTTATTAACAATGTTATTATCAATATGAATAGTGTAAGATCCTAGTATATTATTATCATTAATAATAATAATAATAATGTAACAATAAGATACTTCATAGGAAACATATTGTCCAGTTTTTTTTTAATTTTCAAAATAACTATGCGAAGATGAAATTTATTTATAGAATAGTGTGATCAAAAGCTAAGTAATATAATACTTACGTGAAACAGTTTGAATCATCCTGCACAACAATGGGCGATCACCGAGTCTCTACATCAGCAGGCCCGGGCAGTTCAATCCACCGCTGGGCGATTATTTAGGTAAATAAAACATATTTATTTTATTAGTAAACATGGCAATATCCGGTTATCTGCACTCCCCCGGGGCAGATTAGTTCATCCAAAAATCATGATCTCGTGGACGCTTTTTTTTTTCCTGTTGAGGTTACTCCAAAGGAAGGGCATTAATTCTTACTAAAATTTCGCGCTTTCCTGCAAGATTTATTTCCCATAAATTTAAGCATGTCAGTGCATGTGTACATTACATATTTTGAAAGATTCACTCACTGTAAAATAAAATCAATTCAGTAATGTTTTACTGAAGGTATTACTTGTATGAAAGCCTAGTACGTATCTGCCCCGGGACTGATAACCGGAGTATATATATAGCGACGAAAATGATTTACTAACAATAATAAATGCTACTAAAGGGGAAGTTTTCCCCGGGAAGAGGGTTTTCTTCGGGGACCATCATGCTTTAAAAATGGGGCTTGGCAATGTTTTGGGGGAAGTGTCTTAATAAGCATTTATAAAAGGAATGAATATTTTTACTGACAGTAAAGTAACATTATGAAAGCCTAGTACGTATCTGCCCCGGGACTGATAACCGGAGTATATATATCGGCGATATAATTATATGCATTAGGCTATATAATACGGAATGAACGATAAACTGAAACGATGTTAAAAGTATATATGTACAAGCTCATTCCGTGTGCTATTTTAAAACGGTACTATGAAATTATATGAGCAGTATCAGTGTATAAGTTAATTCTGTTGGCTATTTTAATACAGAATGAACGATATAATGAAATGATATAAGCAGTATCAGTGTATAAATTCATATTGTCGGCTATTTTAACACGGAATGAACGATATAATGAAATGATATAAGCAGTATCAATGTATAACTTCATTCCTTCCAATTTCTACATGTAACTTCATTCCGTCGGCTTTTTTTAATACGGAATGAACGATATAATGAAATTATATAAGCAGTATCAATGTATAACTTCATTCCGTCGGCTATTTTAGTACGGAATGAACGATATAATGAAATGATATAAGCAGTATCAATGCCACGGTTCATTCCGTGAGCTATATAAATACGAAATCAACAAGCAAATTCGTTGAATTTATATCCCCCGCCGAGTACTGGTTATTATTAACACAACAACTGAAGACATAAGGCTTTATTTATATATTAATCATGGCATAAACAGTAATATTCTTTGAACTTGATAAATATTCAGGGCAATAACAGAGCCATAACTTTGTGTTCAATAGTAAAATCTGGAAATGCCAATCTACATAACTAATCAAGGGCCATAAACCTGAGTTATAAGTATCTGACTGGAACAAGGCGACTATATGCACATCTCCTCTTAGTATCCCATAAAGTTTCATTGAATTCCAGCCAGTAGTAGCAGAGAAGTAGCGAGGAAACAAATATTTTTCTATATGGATACTGCATAACTAATCAAGGGCCATAACTCTGAGTTAAAGTGTCTGACCGGAAGAAGCCGACGATATGCGCATCTCCTCTTGGTATTGAAGGTTCCCATAAAGTTTCGTTGAATTCCAGCCAGTAGTTGCAGAGAAGTAGTGCGGAAATGATTTTTACTCTATATGCATACTACATAACTAATCAAGGGCCATAACTCTGAGTTAAAGGGTCTGACCGGAACAAGCCGACGATATGCGCATCTCCTCTTGATATTGATGATTCCCATAAAGGTTCGTTGAATTCCAGCCAGAAGTTGCAGAGAACTACTCTGGAAACGATTTTTACTCCATATGCATATTGCATAACTAATCAAGGGCCAAAACTCTGAGTTTAAGTGTCTGACCGGAACAAGCCGACGATATGCGCATCTCCTCTTGGTATTGAAGGTTTCCATAAAGTTTCGTTGAATTCCAGCCAGTAGTTGCAGATAAGTAGCCCGGAAACGATTTTTACTCCATATGCATACTGCATAACTAATCAAGGGCCATAACTCTGAGTTAAAGTGTCTGACCGGAACAAGCCGAGGATATGCGCATCTCCTCTTGGTATTGATGATTCCCATAGAGTTTCGTTGAATTCCAGCCAGTTGTTGCAGAGAACTACTCCGGAAACGATTTTTACTCTATATGCATACTACAGAACTAATCAAGGGCCATAACTCTGAGTTAAAGGGTCGAAACGGAACAAGCGGACGATATGCGCATCTCCTCTTGATATTGATCATTCCCATAAAGTTTCGTTGAATTCCAGCCAGTAGTTGCAGAGAACTACTCCGGAAACGAAATTCGGACGGACGGATGGACGGAAGGACGGACAACGCCAAAACTATATCCCCCTCCCGATTCCATCGGCGGGGGATAATTATATACTGAAATGAAATATTAATGGAATAATGTTTAAGTTCATTCCGTCAGTAATTTTATACTGAATGAACAATATACTGAAGTGTTTAGCTGTAAAATGTATAACTTCATTCCGTAGAGCAAATAAAATTTCTTCAAATTTTAAACCAGCTTTTCTTCTTTATCATGTAAAATCCCGTATGAACCCCTTGCTATATGATTTCACGGCTCACTACTCTGGCTCACAACGCTGTGCAGTCCGTGCCTCGTGTTCTAGTCTTCATTCAGTACTTCACTAGATATGGCGTCTTCAAGCATATGCGGGAAATTACAGAAAAAGAATATTAAACGCTGACGAAATTCAAATATGTGATTTGCAGAATCCCTGGAATTTCTTCATATTGATGAACCAGGATGACAGTGCGTTAAATAAATGGCTTATGGACAATAATTTGCTTCTAAGAAGCATACCTTGCTCAAAAGGCGATGATGCATGTTCTGGTATCACGAGACCAAGCCAAAGGGCCGGTAGACCCTCAGGAGCCACTCTACGATGCAATAAAAACAGAAACCATGAGGTTGCCATCAGGACGAATTATTTTTTCGAAAATTCAAAACTCTGCATTCAGGACATTTTCATGTTTATAAAATCCTAGCTGTTGACGTAGAAAAGGGAAGCACCATTTTCAGCGATGGATGGACTGCGTACTGTAAATTAAATGAATTGGGGAATCGTCATTTCTCTGTGTTACACAAATATTCCTTTAAAAAGGAGTACAAAAATCTTGAAACCGCGGACATAGTTACGGTACATACAAATAGAATAGAAGGGGCCTGGAAGCATGCTAAAGACCATTTTCGGAAGTTGTCTGGAACTAAAGCAAATCAATGGGAAGGTCACATGGCGGAGATTATGTGGCGTGCTGATGTCAAAGGTAACACATTTGTGGCACTCTTTGATCTCCTGAGATCAATTTATACGCTACATGACCCACCTCAGTATATGTACACTACCCCACTGTTTGATTCCTGGTCAGGCACAGTAGGAAACATGACAAACTGGACAGTGGAACCAGAAGTAACAGCTGCGGGGAGCGAATCAAGTTCCAGTGTAGATGAAAACCCTGAATCCTATCTAACAGGAACACCACCAATTCCACGAACTACGCCTTCACCATCTTCACATACTAACCATGATATCGTCACCAGTTCATTCATACAGCTGCGCAACAAGAAAGGAAATCTGCAAATCTTCGGCCAGAAACAGTTGCATTATTGTCAGACCTGTTTTCAGACAGTTCATCGGATGAAACCGTTGTTGAAGCGCCTGAATGCCCCATTGTCGTCGCAGGAACCAGTTAAAATATCAGTACAGGTACCAGGAAGAAAACCAAAAGGATAATGTTTGCCATCCTGCAGGATACGCACCGACGAAATCGGAGAAAAAAGGTCCTATAAAAGAAGAGAACCAAACCCATACACGAAGTCAAATTATTTGGTGTGGTCATCTTCGGATGACGACTTTCAGTAAAGTCCGCATAATGTTACTTTGAAGTAATAAAGCCCTATATAAGGACCGCTTCATACATGTACCAAGTAGTGCAACGATTTAAGGTAGACCATGGGTAATGCATTACCTTCACTTTGTAGAGTATTCAAATAGGCTAGAATCGCTTGTAAACTACATTGAAATTGGGGGGCGTGGGTTCAAACCCCAGAAGGGGCAACTTTTTTTTTCTTTCTTTTTTTCTTTTTAACATTATTTATGTATCTCTCTGATCCCTTATGGAAGAAAAAAAGTTTGATTTAAATTATATTAGGTATTTTTTTTGGTAAATAATGCCAAAATTTATAGCAAATATGATACCAGATATTTTCAAAGTTCGATAAAATAAAAACTACACGGTAAAAGTATTTTATATTTCCCATGATCAACTATTATACCTTTGAGAAAATTTAGGCAAACTTTGAAAACAGACCCTCATTTCAATAAATTTTAGGGATATTTTGAATAAGGCATTTTAGATAGGGAAATGGTAAAATTAGTGTTAAAAAAGGGTGGATAGGGTAACATCTTTATACATATTAAGAACATTTTGTTTAGAAACAAACATTTTGCTTGTGTAATGTGTTACCTGAATGTTATTATTTGTTTCTTAACAATGAGCAATAGAAAAACATTTTTTTATAATGATGATATAACAGATTATTTACGGTTTCCTCATTTCTGAAAATAAGCCCTCTAATGGCAAAGTCTTAGTTCAGAAATGTATCCATAACTCATAAACCACACTGTAAATTTTATTTAAATTTTGCATACAGGTGACCTTGAAGACATATAACTGTCCTATGTTGTCAATTTTACAGTTCCTTATGGTGCCCATTACCCATGGTCTACCTTAAGCAGTCAGCTATACTGTAAATATATACGGACTTTTGGTTTGTTTGTATTCTGTGAAGAAGATATCTTACCTTTGACAGTTGTAACGTGTACATGACATAACGCAAGGTAAGTAAATATTTTGATTTTTAATGCGCATGCGTATGAGATACATTTCAAGCGCCTAAATGATCCAGATTAGAAATGTTTAGCACAAGGCTGTCATAAAAAATCGATAATAATTTTTCAGCCCCGGGGCAGATAACCGGAAATTGACGTAAACATTTATAGCCGATTTGAAACTTAATATTGGTCTTTTTTTGTTATCTGTGTGAATTGTTATATCCATAGTACTCATAATGGTAACTGGAAACTGGAATGGCCGACGAATTTTCATCCATCCATCAATCGATTAATTAATTAATTATTCATTCATTCATCCATCCCTCCAGTACTATCTATTTAAGAAATAACATCGGCCTGAGAGGTGTATATCGGCTATTTAATTAACACCGGTTTGGAGTTTTGATGCGTAGGAATTGACCACGAATAGCCGATATACACCTCTCAGGCCGATGTTATTTCGATTCTATCACGATAAAATAAGGAAGATCACTAAAGTTGTATGTATGAAATAACGTCAGCTTGTTTATGAATGGGTTGTTTACTTACGATGACGTCATTACGTTGCTTACGGATTGGCGCCGCTTTGTCAAAATATGGATAAAATATATGGCGTTAGTGTATGTGAGATATTATTTCGGTATTGTATGAAAAGAAAACCTTATAAGAACTGAAAATATAAATATAAATGCTTTCTATTGTTGCTTTAAAAGCCTTTGTAAACTATATTATCGAGGGTGAAAACATAAAAGCCGCATATACAAGTGGTCCGTAACCAGTGTTTATTGGCAGTTTAACACCGTTTTTTTCCTTCTTTGTCTATAGTGACAAAATCACGTGGAGTGATAGAATTTTATTTATGTATCAATTTTTAATTAATTAATTAATTTACAATTAATGGTTATGCAAATAATGTTCAAATTTCTCTCTCCATCTTTTTTAATTTATTTATGCATGATTCTTTAATTAATTAATTAATTAATTAATTAATTAATTAATTAATTAACAATGAATGGGAATGCAAATGATGCTTAAATTTCTCTTTCCAGAGTTGTAAATTTACTAAGTGTAATGACTTCAGATACAAAAAACCTCAGTCATGTCGGTTGATGTGCGTGTGTGTATGTGAGTTTATATATAATCGCCACCGGTTGCCCATATGGGCGTGTCCTCCAGAAGAGTATTAGTCTTTTTATATTTTGGAGGATAGTGCTTCTCCTTGCTCCTTAACGTGCCGAGTGTTTAACCACTCATACACCAAGGGGAGGAATCACGCCGTTCGTTACCCAAACAAACAAGATGGCGGACGCAGCCAAAAAGTAGGTTTTTCCCTTTTTTCTCTGAAATTCGTGATGTTCTTGTGTAAAGGTACATATAACAACCTTCTTCACAATTTTCCTGGCACACAGAAATTTATTTCATGAAGTTTCGTCCCGTACTTCTTCTGAAATGCGCGTCAACAGATTCGAAGCGAGATAATTTTGCACCGGTTTGATCGTGGTAACGTACGGCTTCTTCTCTAAAATTCACTGTTTTGTTTACATATATGTATATTAACTGAAATCACTGACATTAAAAAGTTGTAATATGTCGGCATCTAAGCATTCATGCCCATTCTGGCTCGAATAACCGCTGAAAATATTAGAATCGGGGCATTTTCCGGAAATGATAACGTATGGCGCACAAAATATCAATGATAACGTACGGCGCATTTTTGTCTGCTTAATTGATTTTCTATATAAGAGAAAAGTTATGTTACCAGTTACCAGACATAAGAGGATGTGTAGAACCAAATAAAGAAACTGAATATTATTTAGTGTTTGCATTATATCTGTAATGTGTTTTTGTATCGGATAGAAATATCCGATCCAAGGGCTCTTTCGCATTGGGCTGTAACGAGTCTTGCTAACTTAAGCCCTTGTGCAGGTGCCAGTGGGATGGATATTAAAATCCGATAGGTAATCACGAGTGATATGTTTTCTTGCATATCATACTCGAATAAAGAGCAACTTTTCCACCTTTGGTGATCTTCAAGTTTCGTCAAAAGTGAAACTTGATCCCAAATTTCAAATATCTATGTATATGTTAGTGCCCATCCGTACTGTTCTATAGAATTTATAGATTTTGACGCGAGCGATAGCGACAGAATGATGTTTTAATTTCTGTAGAACAGCTATAACGGATGAATACTAACATACTAAGCGTCAAGCTTTTTTGGCACTTTATTACGTCACTATGCTGTTCTATGAATTTTATTATGAAAATGAGAAATCGACTATGAACGGAATTCGATAAAGTATCGTCTTTTATTCTTCAATGAAAATTAGCGCACAGATTTTCTTTTAGAAAAACAGCGCTTTCATTGGGTGAGAAATAAATTTGGACACTACATACACTTCTATTTTTCGTAGTGCTTCATAGAAATGTGTTCGTAAAATAGACAAGTATAGTGACGAAAGAAATTAAATATTAATGAAGCCAAATAAAGTTTGACACTAAATATGTTAGTATTCATCCATGCTGTTCTACGGAAATAAGAAACATTCTCCGGCCGCTATCGCTCCTGTCAAAGTTTCTAAATTCTGTAGAACAACACAGATGAACACTAACTGATTACTACGCTACTATAATATTATTGTTTACGAAGTATATGTTACTAACATATACTTCGTAAACACTATTATCATAGTAGCGTAGTAATTTTACAGCTGTTCTTTCATAAAGATAATGACGTCATCTGAGCGCCATTATGAGCGGTCTCGCTTTAATGATTTCAGACGGGTTCTCGGTAATGGACAAAACATCGAAATCCAAATCCGATTTGAAACTTTATCATGGTCGGTAAAATGTTTACCGCAAATTTCAATGACACTCTTTTATTGCTGATACCTGCAATACTATTTTGTAAGAGATTGATTGTTTTTCTTGGGGCGTTTGCGAGAAAAAAAGCCAAAATATGATAGGCAAATTTATGAATTGGATGTAATTGTTTTGATCAAATCATTTATAATAAAAAACAGTACGGATATGTCGTGCAAATATATCTGACGTCATAGTGGCACAACGTCACGCTAAATAGAAAACGTTTCGTCAAATAAACTGGAAATTTCTTATTTAAAAATATATTGAATTTTTTCGCAAAACATTATTTTCTAACTAATTCAATAAATTCAATATAAAACCTATACTGATTCATTATTCTCTTTTATGAATTTCTTTTAATGAGCGACCAGATTGTATAAACACCTGCTCATCTCCTCTGAGTGTAAGCTAGTCGCAATCACTTTTCGTTTTGTTTATGTTTGACGTGGTTCAAATATTATATATTTCTTATCAGTAATTTGTTAAAGTAATTTTGGAAAAGAAAATATATCAAGTCTTCCGTACCATTTTAACATTTTTGCTCTGGTGAATGCATTTCTTCTTTCTGATAAGGGGATAAGACCATAATTATTGCACAACACTGGCGAAAGTTAATGTGAAGACAACAATACACAAATGTTTCCTAAAAGTGGAGGCTTTTCTTTCCCTTCTGCATTTTATACAAAAATATTCTCAAACTATAAACCTGTGTTTTACTTGGTATATTTACAACGAATATCTATTATGCCACCAGCTAGAAAGATATTGACACCCGATGTTGTTATGATGATGATATTGTTCAATAATTTATTTCTGAAATGACAAACTTTTTGTTTCAAAAATCTATCATATCCTACATACAAATTATTTATCATCAGCTGACTGGACAAATAGAAATCCACCAAGTAGAAAAATGCGCCGTACGTTATCATTGATATTTTATACGCCATACGTTATCATTTCCGGAAAATGCCCCGATATTATATTTACACCAGTAAATCTAGCCAAAATGGGCATGAATGATTACTTAACAACATATTACAAATTTTTAAAGTCAGTGGTTTCAGTTAATATACATATATGTAAAGAAACAGCGAATTTGAGTGAAGAAGCCGTACGTTACCACGATCAAACCGGTGGAAAATTCTCTCGCTTCGAATCTGGTGACGCGCATTTCAGAAGAAGTACGGGACGAAACACCATGAAATAAATTTCTGTGTGCCAGGAAAATTGTGTAGAAGGTTGTTATATGTACCTTTACACAAGAACATCACGAATTTCAGAGAAAAAAGGGAAAAACCTACTTTTTGGCTGCGTCCGCCATCTTGTTTGTTTGGGTAACGAACGGCGTGATTCCTCCCCTTGATACACGGGACCTCGATTTAAAGTCTCATCCTAAAAACTGATTTGTAATTTTAGTTGGTCAGCCCGGGAATCGAACCCACAATGTCGAGATTACAATTCTCGAGCCCTTACCAATTCAGCTATGAGGACTGACTCTGTTGATGTGGTGAAAGATCGAATAAATCAACTGAAAAGTAGTCCGACATTATAATTACTGTATCAGTACGCGCGCACAAATGAACAAGCATTAAAATTAAATTGTTTTCTTGAAATGTAATTTATAAAAATCTAAGAAGAACATTCAAAAATGTTCCAATGATTTAAAATAAATATTTTTAAATCAAATAGTCATTGATCGTATACATTAATATATGTAGCACACCATCCAGATATTTTATACCAGATGAACTCATTTTAGAACAGCTGTGTTTACATTATATTTGTGATATTTGTCAAGGTCAAATGCCAGCTTATGTAACAAGTTGACTTAATTATACGTTTATGGAAAAATCTGTAGAAGATGTCAAAAAGAGAACTAGACAGTTCCGAATTAATCAATCAGCATCAAGTAAGTTTGTTTTCAATATCACAAAATCTGACATATGTCCGATTTCTATCATACTCTGGCAGGGCAATAATGGTCAGTTTTTAGCTTTAATTGGAACACAGATATGTTATCAGTAAATAAACGAATGTTCACCATCACCTTGACTTCTAGTTCTACCCTTGATTCAACTTAAAATCTCACTAGAACTTCCAATGCAAATCACACTCTCACTAACAGGTCCAGCACCATTCTAACAATCAGGTCCAGTACAACTCTCACTTACAAGTCCAGTACAGCTCTCACTTACAAGTCCAGTACCACTCTAACTAACAAGTCCAGCAACATTCTGACATATAGAGTATGAGCTAGAAATGGAAAAGGTTACCCCCTCTGTCTATTTTATGGGACCCATGTAGTTTTAAAGATAAACATATAGGAAGACATTTGCAAGTTGTTGTTTGACTGAAACGTTACCATTAAGACACAAGCCAATGTGAATTATCTGCCCCTGTCACAATTTCTTAAAAAAACAGCCTAATTGAAATAACCATTAATTTTTTAACCAAATGAATTGTTATGTGGTCGGTTTTTGTTTTAGATCATAGACAAGGTCTATAAAATGATTTACTTCATAATTAATTGATGTTATTACTTTTCAAAATGGCGGCCAAATTCAAAATGGCCGCCATTTTCCTGTTATTTTATTAACATTTTAATATAAACTTTGTGGTTTTGTTTGAAAAAAAGCAAATCATCACTTAATTATATAAAAAAATTGTTTTGTATAAATATTATAGAAGTTAAATAGACTTTTTGTTGTTCAATTTGGTTTGATAATAATGCTATTAAAGGATATAAATTACCCCCCCCCCACTTTTCCAATGTTTTACAATATAGCTTTTTTGTCACATACTAATTATTACTCGAAATCTTCTTCGAAAATGACATCAATATAAATTTCCATCTCAATTTCCTCTAGATCACCTTCTTCATTTTGATCATCTTCTAACACTTCACTTGCATTTTTATTAGCTATATAATTAATTCTGGTGGTTGTATATTTCCCTCTGTCCAGGTACAATGTATATGTGACACCTGCGGTTGAACTAGTATTCCACCCATATCTATTAGGACTTGGAATAGTTGGGAATTGACAAAAGGCAATTCACCACACAAATACTTGGTAATTTGATCTAAAAAAATGCATCTTTATTGTGGAAAGATATAGTGGTATTGAACGCAAGTCAATAACATAGGTAATTGTAAGTATGTCTGCATTTGGTCTTAACTTTTGTCTGAAAGTGTCAATGCGCAACTTATTTAAGATACTTTATTTGCCGTTCCTGTATTAAATGCAAACAAACTGTTCTAGAATTTTGAAATCTTCTTCTTGAATATCAACACTCTTGCCCATTCTCTTGAAAACTGGTTATAATTCCCCCTCCTTATAAAAAAGGGCTCGTGGTATCACATCCGGTGAAAATAAGTAGCCCAATCAATGGTTTCCAAAGATCTCCTAGTCTACCAATGATTTTATTCACTTTTAACAGTCTTCTATAATAAGCCACACCAGTGTCAAATAGTATTAAACTGTTGATAGACTGTGCTTACGTTAGAAGTAATACCATAACATTAGTATCAGGAGAAAGTAAAATTATTGCTTTGTCATTATCTTTAGCCGCATGTTGCAAAATGTAACATAATTCATGTATCGGCTTCCTCCTGAGACGTATGTAGATCTGGTATTACTTCTACTTTTCCATCTTTACTTTGGAGGAATACACATGTCTGAGTTTGATCCCCGGGAGATGCTTTGGTAGTGTAGCACGGAGGAAGGTAGTCTAGTACTGGTGTAACTCTCCAGGAACGATGGTTAGGAAACTACCCTTCTATATGACTGAAATACTGTTGGGAAAAGGCGTAAAATGAAACAAACAAACAAACAAACAAACAAACAAACAAACAAACAAACAAACTTCACAAGCACAAGATTCTCCTTCCGTCCAATTTCCCTGCATATTTAACTTTAGACAATTCCTCTAATGTAAATCTTATCAATTGTTTCTTAATTTTATCATTATAACAAACAAAACCTTTTCAGTTTACCAAAACTTTGGTTTTGTTGCAATTTATCAGGTATGTATCACTCACTCCACTTCATGACCTTTTTGCAGATTTGATAAATTCTGTTTTGTATGTATCTGTCACTAAGTCTGCACGCTCACATTTTAGTAAAATCTCAAAATCTTTTTCCGCGCGTCTTTAAAGGATTAAGGGAGACAAGAAAGTGTTTGAAGATATATGTATATCATGTTTTTGTTACCTGACCTCTGTTCATTGTATATTTTTAAATCGCCTTCGAGATCATGCATTAGTTTTGCCTTGGCAGTCTTTGTTGGTAAGCCACCTGCTGAAGCTAGGGAACCAAGGGACGAGCTTTTTGTGTGCCTCAAGTCCATTTCGATAGGCATCAAGCAGACTCTTTTCGATCTTTTCTGGTGCAGGAGCCCCTGAACTAAAACAGAACAACACATCCCTATTATCTGTTACAAATGAATTCATAAAGTTAGTTATTGATTCTTTGAGTTTCGTGACATTTTTTTCAAATGCTGCTATATTTTCTGGTTGTGTTTCAATGTGTGAAGAATCCACTGATGATATGCCGGCCATGCAGAATGTAGCCTCAACATAGCTGGCTCTCGAGTGTTTTGTTTAACTCCATCTGTAGTAGGCAGCAAAGTTTCTGCTAAATCCTATTATGCCTCTACGAGTCTTTGCATGTTTGTTTATTTTTTGCTCAATAGTTATATTAACAGCATTTTTGAAGAAGCTCTCTTGATCCTGGGTGTGCTTAACATAAGAACATATACAGATAGATATTTTGCATAGTTAGATAGATATTTTGCATAGTTTTGATGATCATATGCAAAGAATAATTGTAGCATATTTTATAATGTTGATATGTATAGGTGAAAATCATTTTCCTTCGTTGCTCTCATAAAACGAAGAACAAGCCAAATCTTAACAATAAATCCATTCAAAACTGTGCCGTCTTCCCTAAGTGACCATTTCTGACGTCTTCCGTGAACTCTTGATACCTCTTATAAAGTTCAAAAACAGAATTATTAGCTAACACATCTACAAGGTGTTCATGTCTTTGATTCTCAGCTAGCACATTTAACGCTTGGTTAATATCTTCCAATGCACTAGAGTTGTGGATTTGGATAACTGCTGCTACAAAATCTTCAAAAAGCAGTCTTTCGAGAGCTTCAACTGTAAACACATTAACACATTCACTCTTCTCTATCAAGATTTCTTAGAAACGACTTCCTGGTATGAACCAAGCAAACGAAAAGTCCCTTAATGTTTGATAGTATCACTGTACTTTGTTGGATTTTCCATACTAAAGAATATGCCTTTTAGCAGCAGCCAAATCAAAGGTCACAAATATGTACTGTTGGTTTAGAGCTCTTGGAACACTTAAAATTTCTATATTTTTCTGAACACTGGCATTTTTTGTACTTTGGGCAATTCAAATACATTGGTAGACATGTAGAGGACGTTTGATCTTGCAACTCAGAGGTTCGAGAGATCCAGCCAGCCCAACAATCTGCTTGTCATGTACACATGAACCAGAGAAGTTCAGATGGAACAGCCAAACCGGAAACCTTTCCTTTGCCAAAAAGTATTGATAAATGGTTCTTATTTCCAAATAATTAAGCATTCAGCCAATTCTTCAGGATTGTATTTAACAGTGCGTGTCTTAGTCGCCTGTATATTTGATATATTAGTGGATGTTTGTTCTCTTTTACAATGTAGTGTCATCATCATCTTACGACTGTTCTCTTTCTTGAATGACAATTCCGTGTACAGTATGGGTTGTTATTAGATGGATTAGATGGAAATGGTCCCAGCACAAATGTGTTATCAAATTGCTTTTCGCAGAAATTGCATCAGGGGAACAATGTCCTGATCAAGAGTACTGTTACACAGTTTCCAACTCCAAAATCTGAGAGTATTACTGACAATGTCCGAAATGATTCATCAGTGTATTATGCTGTCATATGCTGTGCTGCATTTCAAAAAAGATCTAATCAACAAAATCACTATAAAACAATTGATTTTCAGGGAGAAGCATACTATTATACTTCTGCTTTTTTCTAATGGCGCAATGAAAATAGGGGAAGTAATATTTTTTAAAGGGGAGTAACAATGATTATGAAATGTAATGCATTAATCTCAATTATTATTCTAATAATAATGAAAAGCTACCAACTGAATAAGAACAGTTTCCCTTGATGGAACTCAAAGAGCAGCCTTTCTGTCAAATAGTCATTTTGGTGCGGGTAAGCTTTACAATTCAATATAGTCATATGAAAATACAGCCTTTCTGTCAAATAGTCAATTTGGTGCGGGTAAGCTTTACAATTCAATTTAGTCATATGAAAATACAGAAGCAGGAACGGAACGGATAAGTCAACTACCAACTTTTTAAGTTGTTTTTCATATAAGTGAGAGTATATAAAGTTTCTAGAGAGGACAAAAAGTCAATATTCGCATGAAATTCAATTAAAAGTACATGTATCTTATCGAACTATAAAGGCAGCTCAAATCGACCCCCCCCAATTATGTTCATATCTCTATAAAATTGAAATAATATACAAGAGCAGACTATTTAAAATTCTACCTAGAAAAGAGTTAGTTCAACTAAGCATTTCATAAATATTTAATAATTACATTAAACTATTTATAAATGGGTATAAATACATTAGATATTGTTATGAATTGTTTATTTGTTCAATAATTGGCGGCCATTTTAAAATGGCGGACACCATTAATTATGTTATTTTTTATGTTAAAACTTATTTTTTTTTGTATAAATCATAAAACATATATTTACAACTCAAAACAATGTTTAGATCACAAACTTACTTCGCCATAGAAAAGATATATGAAGAACTCTTATAAAATTTATATAGAAAAAATATGATTCGAGGGGAGGTAATCAACTTGTTCTATTGGATTCATGGTAAACGTTTCAGCTGAACAACAAGTGCCAATCGATAGCACATACCCTAAGCTTCAATACTATATAGGTGTACAAAATACCCCAGGGGGGGGGGTAAGGGGGGTTATGCTAGCCCAGCGTCTAATACAAGTCCAGTACCACTCTTACTAACAAGTCCAGAACCACTCTAACTTACAAGTCCAGCACCACTCTCACTAACAAGTGCAGTACCACTCTTACCGACAAGTCCAGTAACACTCTCAATAACAAGTGCAGTACCACTCTTACTTACAAGTCCAGTAACACTCTCACTAACAAGTGCAGTACCACTCTTACCTACAAGTCCAGTAACACTCTCAATAACAAATGCAGTACCACTCTTACCTACAAGTCCAGTAACACTCTCACTAACAAGTGCAGTACCACTCTTACTTACAAGTCCAGTAACAGTCTCATTTAAAAGTCAAGTACCACTATTACTTACAAGTGCAGTACCTATCTAACTAACAAGTACAGTAATACTCTAACTAACAAACAAAGTAACATTTTTACTTACAAGTGTAGTACCACTCTCACTTAAAAAGCCAGTACCAATCTTATTTCTAGTTCCACTCTTACGTACACGTCTAGTACCACTCTTACTTAAAAGTCCAGTACCACTCTTACTAATAAGTTCAGTTCCACTTTCCTAACAAGTCCGTTACCATTTTCACTAACAAGTACAGTACCACTCTCAATACCAAGTTCAGTGCCACTTTTACTGACAAGTTCAGTACCACTCTTACTTAAAATTCCAGTACTACTCTTACTAACAAGGGCATTACCACTCTTACAAACAAGCCCAGTACTACTCTTACTAATAAATCCAGTACCACTCTTACTAACAAGTCCAGTACAACTGTTACTTACAAGTCAAATAATAGTCTTACCTACAAGTCAAGTACCTCTCTTACTTAAAAGTCCAGTACCACTCTTACTAAAAAGTCCAGTACCGGTCTTACTTACAAGTCCAGTACCACTTACAAACAAGTCCAGGTCCTTTCTTATTTACAAGACCAGTACCACTCTAACTTATAACTCCAGTACCAGTCTTACTAAAAGGCCTGCACCTTTATTACTTACAAGTGCAGTTCAACTCTAACTAACAAGTCCAGTAACACTATTGCATACAAGTCCAGTATCACTCTTACTTACAAGTCCAATTCCATTCTAAAAAACAAGTCCAGTACCACTCTTACTAACAATTCCAGTTCCAGTCCCGCTTACAAGTTCAGTACCACTCTAACTGACAAGTCCAGGATCACTCTTACTAACAAGCCCAGTACCATTCTTACTAACAAGCCCAGTACCGCGCTTACTTACAAGTCCAGTACCACTCTCACTTACAAGCCCAGTACCATTCTCACTAAAAATCCCAGGGCCACTCTTACTAACAAGTCAAGTACATTCTTACTAACAAGCCCAGTACAAATCTTACTTACAAGTACAGTACAATTCTTACTAACAAGTAAAGTAATACTCTTAAAATAAGTTCAATACCACTGTAAACCTTACTGACTCTCAATCTCGCTCCAACCCCAATATCCTTTGAACTCTAAATTACAATATCATTTAACTACCTCCAACACGTACACTTACATTTTTATTCAAACACTTCCACTAACGTTTTTATCTCACTTCCATAGTCACTTTAACTACCACAACCACTCCAACTACCATGTGCACAACCACTCAAGTCTCAGTGTCAATTATTCTATTATTACCAATTTTCACCTCAATACAACTTCTTAAATCTTGTCACGTTCACTTCGATCCCAACTTCTTTTCTTACCATGACTCCCTCTTCCTATTTCACTGCTTCTTCAAATTTGTTTTTCACTACCATTTCTATGCTCACTGCAGTTACCAATGTCACTTCTTTCACGTTCACTCACAATCTCACTATCACTTCCAATTACACTATCATCTTCACTACCACTTTCACTATCATTTTTTAAAATAAAATCCAACAGCCAGATTCATACAACTCTTAACTATTAGCTTCACTTACAACTCTAACTTACAACTTGGCTACCACTTTCAAAAATAATTTCATTAACACATTCACTTTCATTTTTTTCAAGCCACTCCCCTTAACTACCACACTAACTACCCTTCTCACTACCTCTTCAACTGGGGCGTCCATGACCGAGTGGTTAGGGTTGTTAACTTCAAACGACTTGCCCCTCACCACTGTAGGTTCGAATCCCGACAGGGACTTGGATTCTTTCATGTGAGGAAGCTATCCAGCTAGATAGCGGAACGTCGGTGGTTCTAATCAGGTGCCCGTTGGTGCCTGAAATAATGCACGGAGGGGCACCTGAGGTCTTCCTCTACCAGTAAAGCTTGAACGTCGTGATATGACTTATATCAGTTAAGTATTAGTATTACTTATATTAGTTCCGCCCATTGTTTTCTCGTTTAGGGCACACGCATTTTTTTACTTGGGGACCATATGCCGCTTTTCATGGAATGGCACTACCGTGTCACAAATTGAAGGTTCCATGACAACCGCCATATGAACACATCTGCGGATGTTTCAAAATTCTAAATTTTACCAGTTCATGTTAAATGTTGAATTCTGCTTGGGCCGGTGCTGGGGGGCGTGGACGGTAACTTGCACTTTCCAGTACCGTCCATGAACAGGCTCAATCAAACCGAGCCTGCAACATTTTCAATTTTGCCGTGTTGGGCTTTCTTTAGGGATTCTGTATTTATCTATTTTATACTGTGTCGATGTGACGTAAAACCCAATCAAACAAACAAACAAAACCTCTTCAACTAGGAAAAGTCTTTTTAACATTTACAGGGTGACCTACATGAAACATACGGTTTTATTCTTAAACTGTTCAAAGAGAATCGATTTTGTAATCATATTCTAGGATATCATACTTAAAAAGCAATTAAGATATGTGTTTGATCTTAAAAAAAGAGATAAATATAGAATCCATTAAGAACGCCTTAAACGACAAAATTGAAATATTGCAGGCTCTGTTTGATTGAGCCAAAGTGATATATCCGTTTTAAAACGTTTGTATTTTAAAAAGCTTCTTTAGCTAGTTAGTAAATGTATACAAAAATTGCTAAAAAGAAACTTTCCAACACTTGACCTTTTCCACCAGTACATACCAGGCCAATCTGAACTACTGTAAAATCTGACCAAGTTCTACACTATTTTCTGACCATCTTAAAAAATTCATAATGATAAGCTTAACGTTGATGTTCTGAAACAGGAGATGGACAAGCCCATTTAGTAACGGATAAAAGTACATCTAGTGACCCAATGTTTAAGATACAACCCAAATATAGTTTACCTTCAGCGGTTTTAACTCTTAACTTAATGGATTTGCCCAGCGTTGAACTTGGAACGGTCCATTTGAAGTTTAAGGGTTTACAAAATCAAAATACCAAACGCATTTATGGTGGAAAAGACTAATTATCTTCAATTCCGGTAGCTTATTAACCGTCTAGCTAGGAGTCCCTGTTATACATGCATATAAAAGTATAGCTTAAAATGTTTTAACCATTTGATAAGCAAGCAACTGCCGCTGAATCATCCACATCATGCTTCACCTTAGTTCTAAATCTTAAAAAAGACAGATAAAATTAAAACGATACAATATAATCATCAGGGAAAACAAAGAAAGTGACTGAGAACATCAAAGTTTTAATAGAACGGGCGTTTATCGTTTCCTTATGTTCTCACCCACTACCATTTTGCCGAATAAACCAACTTTCTTTTTTGGATTTTTAACCATTTTCTTTTTTTTTTTTTTTTACTAGGGGGGTTAATTCCCTTTTAATTTGCCAGCTTTGCAGATGATAAACAGTGTTAGACATATTCAATTTAATGTTAAAGAGTAAGTTTATTGTACTCCATTGCAAACGTTTACAGAAAAGGGACAAAGAGCGCAATTATTATTTTTACCTTACCTTATAGAATCACTAAAAGTTGTCATTTTGATAGAATGAATATAATAACACATAACATGTTGAAGTAACATGATCTATTCACTCAAAGTTTACAACTACTTATGCATGAATAAAGATGCATGCACAATATATGACAGTATTAATAGTTTAAAAGAGCCTTTTCATCTTGTGAATGTACTTCTGTGTTTTCTTCGTATAAAAGACGAGTATTTATATAAACAATGATTCGACACGCCTTGATGTTTCTGATTTCTGAAGTCTGATATTTGAGAACCGTTCACTGCAAGAAAAGGCTGTGGTGAATAAAATAATGGCTAAGCTTTAAGGTTGAAAGTAACCAGTCATTTACTAGAAAATTCAGTACTGATTTTTAAAAACATTCAATATCTACAAAAACGCATAAATTGTGTTTAAGCTTTAATCGTTTTATATTAATATTAAGCTTTAGTCGTGTTATATCAACATTAAGCTTCTTCATGCATCAAGATATACATACGCAAATTTCTAAACCAAAAGCCTGAAAAAAATTAACTTTTTTATTTACCATTTTAAACAGCAAATGACAAGGCCAATCTGCATTATAAGTGTAGGGCAAGTCTGCACCACTAGTATAGGGCATGGTCAGTCTGTTCTACTCGTATATGGGTCAGTCTGTTCTACTAGTATATGGTCAGGCAAGTCTGCACTACTAGTAAGAGCATAGTCAGTCTGTTTTACTAGTATATGGTCAGGCTTGTGTGCACTTCTAAGATAGGGCCAGGACAATCTGCAGTACTACTATAGTGTCAGGCCAGTCTGCACTACTTATATAAGATAAAGCCAGTCTGCCTTACTTGTATATGATCTAACCAGTTAACACTTCTGGTATAGGACCAAGCAAGTCTACACTACTAGTATAGGGAATGGTAAGTCTGTTTTACTAGTATATGGGTCAGTCTGTTCTACTAGTATATGGGTCAGTCTGTTCTACTCGTATACAGCCAGGACAGTCTACACTACTAGTATAGGGTCAGGCCAGTGTGCATTACAAGTTTAAGACAAGGCCAGTTTACACTAGTAATATAGGTCCAAGTCAGTCTGCACTTGCAGTATAGGGCCAGGTCAGTCTGTTCAACTAAAGCAGGGCCAGGTCAGACTGCACTAAAAGTAAAGGGTCAGGCCAGTCTGCACTTCAAGTACAGGACATTGCCAGTCTGTCCTACTAGTTAAGGGCGAGGGCAGTTTGCACTCCTAATAAAGGGCCAGTCCGGTTTGCACTATTAGTTTAGGGCAGGCCAATCTGCACACTAATATAGGGCCAGACCAGTCTGCACTACAAGTATAGGACCAGGCCAGTTTGCATTTATGATATAGGACCAGGCAAGTCGCCACTACTTGTATAGGGTCTGTCAAATCTGCTCTAATATAGGGTCATACCAGTCTACACTACTAGTACAGGGCCAGCTTGTACTTCTAGTATAGGACCAGGCCAGTCTACACTTATAGTATAGGGCCAGGCCAGACTGCACTTATAGTATAGGGCCAGGCCAGTCTGTACTACTAGTATAGCGCCAGGCCAGTCTGCACTACTAGTATAGGACCAGGCCATGTAAGACTAGTATAAGGCCAGGCAAATTTGCATTTCTAGTCTAGTACCAGGCTAATTTCACTACTAGTAAAGAACAAGTCAGCGTACACTTATAGTATAGTGCCAGGCCAGTCTGTACTACTAGTTTAGCGCCAGGGCAGTCTGCACTACTAGTATAGGACTAGGCCTTACGTGCACTACTAGTATAGGACTAGGCCAGTGTGTAAGACTAGTATAAGGCCAGGCAAATCTGCCTTTCTAGTCTAGTACCAGGCTAATTCACTACTAGTAAAGAACAAGTCAGCTTGCACTTATAGTATAGTGCCAGGTCAGTCTGCACTATTGGTAAAGGACCATGCCAATCTGACCTACTATTATAAGGCCAAACCAGCCTGCACTACTAGTATATTGCCAGACGCGTCTGCACTACTACTATAGGGCCATGCTAGACTGCACAACTGTTATTTGGTCAGGGCAGTTTGTTCTACTAATATATTGCCAGGACAATCTGCACTTCTAGTTAAAGATGCTGTATCTTGTAACTGAGGTTGTATACCACACGTAAATGAAATTATATATACAACTGTATGTATATAATTGTGCTAATAAAACAATTTTCTAAGATCGAAGAATTTGTAAAATATCTACTGCAAATATCTCTACGTATTATTTGTTTTTTAAATATATGCATTCATTTCTTATTGAAAATTGTACTTAGTCTTTATATAAAATAATTTTTTTTCTTACCTCCCTATATTTACATGAAATTCGGCAATATCTTTATTAATAATGCTTTTTGGAACTTACAAAATTGATAAATCTTAATTTGAGCATTCTATTTATGATATAAAAAAGTGTGAAAGGATCTTTAAGTGCTAAGCCAGTCTGCACTACTAGTTTAGGGTCAGGCAGGTCTGCCCTTCAAGTATATGGCCAGATCAGTATGTCCTACTAGTTTAAGGCTAGGTCAGTCTGCATTACTAGCATTGGCCAAGCCAGTTCGTACTTCTAGTAAAGTGCCAGGCCAGTATGCACTAATAGAATAGCGCTAGGTCAGTCTGCACTACTAGTTTAGGACCAGATCAGTGTGAACTACTTCTATATGGCCAGGCTAGTGTGTGCTTCTAGTATAGGACCAGACCAGTCTGCACTACTAGTACAGTACCAGGCAAGACTTCACTACTGGTACAGGACAAAGCCAATTTGCACTTCTAATATAGATCCATGCCAGTCTGCACTACTATTTTAGGGTCAGACTGGTCTTCACTACTAGTATAGGGCAAGGCCAGTCTGCACTTCTAGTATATGTCCAGGCCAGTCTGCACTACTAGTATAGTGCAAAGTCATTCTGCACTACTAGTATATGGCCATGCCAGTCTGCACTACTAGTTTAGGGCTAGGCAAGTCTGCACCACTAGTATTGGGCCAGGTCAGTTCGTACTTCTAGTATAGGGTCAGGCAAGTCTGCACTTCTTGTATATTGCAGGGTCAGTATTTACTTCAAAGTAATCTGATCTTTCCATTTTGGTTTCTGGTTAATGATAAGGCATTTTTGAATAAAATCAGGTGGTTACTTCTAAATAATTAAGGTTAGTTCGTGAAAGTATTTACTTACTGTATTTTGACACCTATCATTCTATTCCGCACATATCTTAAATGGATTACACCCTTAACCTGCTGAACTGAACTTATCTAATGGATATGCACAACTTTAAACATGGAATGTTGTTTAAAATGTTTAAGGGATTAAAAATCACCACGAAGCCTGCTTATATTTGCATTTTTTAAAACCTTTTCTTTAATTTATTTAAGTCCTTTGATAATTGAACGACCATATTTGTTGTTAAAATCATTCTTTCTCTTGATTCCGACCATAGACCGGACAAAACATCGAATATTTTGAACAAAAAACACGATAGAAAAATAAGTTTTACAGCCCAGGACTTTATCTTCTCTTGACCAACCTAAATATTCATGTATGGAGCCGAACAATGAGTCAAAACAAGCAATTTATTTCATATAAGGGTTCAAAAATCTTTGTCTATTAAATCGTGATGGTGATGCATTAGAAATACACTTTGCATCATCTAAATTCATGAACTTTATTAGCCGCAGTTTCCTTTATATCCATATGATAGCATTTAACTCGGAATGAGTTCTGTCAATGAACAAATATGAAGCACAAAATCAACAGGCATTCCCAAGGTAACTAAAGATGAAAATTAATACAAATAATTTACCTACCTAAAGGCCCGGTCACACAGCCTTTCGCGTGTGTATCGCGGGTAAAATTGCGCGATTTCTTTTTGCCCGCGGTTGCCCGTGGTGGAAAATGTGCAAAATTGGCTTACCCGCGGTTTACCCGTGGTATGCCCGCGGAACAGACGCCGGCGACTGTTCCGCGTCCTTATCGCGGGTGAAGCGCGCGCGGTACCGCGGCCTACCACGGTATATAATAAAGCAGCCGAACCGGGCTGTTCTGGAGACCCTCTCTGAAATCACTTGCATTGTAGATGTGGGCATCAGACGAAGACCCCTTGCCGCTGATGTCTATCCAGAGGAACTTGTAGTCAGATGCGACGACTGCCAGGAGGATGACACTGAAGAAACCCTTGTAGTTGAAGTAGACGGACCCAGTGTTGGCAGGAGATTTACAGGCAATGTGCTTGCCGTCTATTGCACCAATGACATGCGGAAAGTTCCAACTGTTCATCCAATTGTCACTAATCTGACGCCACTCTGCAGCAGTCTGTGGTGGCGCGAGCAGCTCATCACGGAACTCCTCGACGATGGCCGCACACACTTCGCGCAACACCAGACTGATGGTGTTGTGAGGGACCCTCCAGCCATATTGCATCTCACGGGACTTGGCGCCAGAAGCAAGGTGCTTCAGGGTGAGGGCAACCTTCAGGCCTGGATCAAGGGGTGCTCGCCAGTTGGTGGTCTCCTTGGTAAGGGCTGGTGTCAGTTTCTGCACAATTTCATCGAACATGGCAGGTGGCATTCTCATGAAGTTCTGGAAGGCCCTTGGATCTTCATTTCGGAGCTCCACCATGAGACGATCGTACAGCCCCAGCTCAGGTCTCCTGCCAATCCAGCCGCGAACCCAGATGTTCTGGGCCACCCTCCTCCTCCTCCTTCGTCTTCTTCTGTCAATGAGGAGCTGATGGACCTGAACCACTTGGTTCTGATGCTGCTGGAGCAGCAATACGAGGTCATTACGGTGACGGGGATCCATGTTCACCCCTTGACGTCTGGAGCACAACTGACGAATGCTCGGCAAATCGCGCTTTTTATATACCTAAAATCAGACGTTGTACGGACGCGGTTAGGCCGTGGATAATCGTATTTGGGACGTGTACAAAACGCAATTGAACGTGATTAGGCCGGTATTTGGGCGCGCAGTTTACGCGGAGAAAGGCGTTTGTCCGTGCTTACACGCGGTACACACGCTAATGCACGTGATAACAACGCGGTACAGACGCGGAACAAACGTGCTATGACCGTGCTCCACCCGCGATTACCCGCTCAAATTTTGCGTCCTACCGCGTGTAACCACGTCTTAACCGCGGCCGTAGCACGTCCTAGCACGTTCGTTCCGCGTCTGCACCGCGTCTTTACCGCGTGTGTACCACGTGTACCGCCCGCGATTACCCGCGATCTAAATTTTTGGGCAGTCCAAAACTTTTTCGCGCGGCCAACCGCGTGTGAATTTCTTACCGCGTGTAACGACGGGTAAAGTACGGCTGTATCGCGTCTTTATCGCGACCCCAAAGCGTCCAACAGCGCCTGCTTCACGGGCAGAAATTTTTGGCCGTTATTCGGCTGCGATACGCCCGTGGAGGGCTGTGTGACCGGGCCTTAAAAAGGATTAGGGTATAGGGGAATGTGCACTTCTAGAGAGTATAAACCGATAAATGGTGCACCAAACCTTACTCTTAGCTTTTTAAAGAGACAGACTGTAAAAATGAGCCCACATCAAGGACATTCTGACAGTTGTTATGGGTAGAAATGGTGAAATAAGTATAAAGACGAAGAAAGGCAGAGATTATTCTTGAATTTAAGATCTAAATCAGTGAAATTGTGAGCATAAAATTTCCTTCCGGTACGGTTCAGTGATTAATACAATTTGTTAATGTTGTTTCAGTGAGATATTAACACGATTTCCACGTGAAGAAGGTGAAATATTACTTTTTACTTCTTGTACCTTTAACAAAATATGCATGCAATTATGTCTCTAAAAATTTTGTTTTTGCCATCGCCTTCTGTGCTCAAACCAGAGCTACATTATGGGGTTTGGTCTATTGTTCTCATAACAATAGATGTCTTTCATGTCATTCATTCCGTTTCTCTTGTGGGGTTATTTTCTGCATTGTGGGGTTAAAAAGAACAAAAGAAATGTCAGATGAAAACCCCATAATGTTGCTCTGGTAAGAACGTCTGTCCGTCCGTCTGTCTGTAAGCATTCAAATTGTCTGGCTTTCACGGGAAAAACGGCTGGTGGAATTTCGATGAAACTTCACAGAAGTGATAAGTACCATCCCCTGTTGTGCATATTTCCGGCACCTTACGCTCCGCTGCACAAATTGACCACTAGCAAGCTATTAATATAAAATGTTGTCCGGCCTTCACAGGACAAACTATTGGTGGGATTTGAGTGAAACCTCTCTGACGTGGTCAGTAACATCCCTAGATGTTCAAAGCACCGGCATGTTCAGCTCCGCTGGACAAAACAGCCGCCAGAGCTACTGTATAAATAAAAAAATCTTGTCCGGTGTTTACAGCTGAAACAGCTCCTGGTGGGATTTCAATGAAACTTCACATAGGAAGTCAGTATCTTTTCTAGTTCTGGAAATCTCCATCACTTCCGCTTCGCTGATGGTGGGTTTTTAATGAAACTACACAGGAGTGATCAGTACCATCTTTTGTTGTGCATATGGCCGGCAAGTTCTACTTCACTGCAAATATGGCCGCAAGAGCTGCTATAAAAAAGATGTGTCTGGCTTTCACAGGTCAAACTGCTGGTTGGGTTTCAATGAAACTTCACAGGAGTGGTCTGTATCATCCCTAGTAGTGCATATGGCCGGCACGTCCCTCTTTGCTGCACAAAATGGCCACCAGAGCTAGAAGTAAAAACAATCTTGTCCGTCTTTCACAGGTCAAACAGCTGGGGATTTCAATAAAATCAGAAAAGTGATCAGTACCATGCCTAGTTGTGCATATCGCCGTCATGTTCCACTTTGCTGCAAAATAGCCGTCAGAGCTATAGATAGAAAAATCTTGTCCGGTTTTCAAAGGTCAAAATGCTGGTGGGATTTTGACCAAAATTAACAGGAGTGAGCAGTACCATACATTGTTTGGGGAGTCATACATTATTTTCTGTGATAAAAAGCCCGTCTAGTTTCATATATCTTTGTAAGTTATCATGTTTGTGATCATACACTGTTTACACTTTTATAACAATTTGACAGATTCAAATATACAATTATGACCTTATAAGGAGTTTTAAATTGAAATGCATTTTATTCGTGGGGCACGAATTTTCGTGGTTTTCGTGGGTAGGTTAATCCACGCATTTAAGATCCGACGAAATATTATCCCAACAAATACTTCTTGCCATGTCTCTATTCTATACATTACAAACATGCATCGGCGCTTTTCCGCCGATTTTTGTGTAATGAATGCCCAGAGGCAAGGATTAAATTGATTGACAAGCGATGTGTGCTACGTGAAGATATGTACATGCGGTAAGTAAAATGGGCGGCGATTAAATGTAAGATTACTTTGCAATAGGTTCTTTATTTTATTTCTTTACAAGAAATTGAAAATCCACTAATTTAAGAACCCACGAAAATGCCCGTTTTGATAAAACCACTCATTTTCATGCCCACGTATATAAGTGAATTCGCAGTATAATGATAACGCAAACAATCTGTTATTTGAGCTGAATTAAAAATCGATATCAAATATGAAAATTATTTTGTCTATCTAATCTTATCAAATACGACGTGATTTTCACGTTAAAGTAAATTTCTTCGGCACATTAATTATATGCCTCATAAAGCCTTTACACCCAAGCAAGCGCACGTTATACGGAAATCACCAGGAATAACAAACGAAATTATAAAATACGGGGTGGTTGATCTATTTTCTTTAGTTCCTTTGCTCTAGACAAAGCACAGGAAATAAGTACTTATTTATTTATTGTATTTTCTAAAAACAAAACATTGACGCGTTGAACTAATTAGGGAGTCATTATGGTTTCCTTTATTCGATGTTAAAAAAGTCTTTAAAAGGGATTCGTTAAATTGTTTATCAGCTAAAACTCACATTAAAGGAGCCTTTCTATAAACAATACATTCTGTTTTTCAAATGTATGTAACCTATTTGTGAGAGTAAGGGCAAAATAGAGAACATTTTTTGTTTGTTTTTAACTTAAACAAAATACAATGAACTTAAAAATTGTAAACTGAACAATAAGTAAAGGGTTGAAAGTAAATATGAGTTAATATGAGCTTTCATTGTACAGAATAGCACAACACAAATTAAAAGGCGGTTTGTTCCGTTTTAAAGTTTAAGAGACAAAACGGACATACAAATATGACTCATTATGTACAAAAAGACGAGAGCCCTATTAGCCGAATTCATAAATAAAAATATATAATTAATTTATAAACATCACTCATTATAAATTAATAAGACGAGATCACTATGAACAGATGCTTTTCAAAATCAGAAGCAACGAATTTATATTATCACCCATAATGCACAAATAGAACAAGTTCACTATGTGTTTATAATCAGATGCAAGGAATTTAAAATATGATATTAAATTAACATGGTGTGAGTTCTAATGAATAGAATTCATTCAGATGAAATTTATTTAAAATATCACTAATCCAATATTGAATAAGACGAATTCATTATGAACATAAATGATTCATAATCAGATTCAACAAATTCAAACTATCACTTTTTAATTTTAAATAGGAGGAGTTCACTGAGAATTTAATCTATTTATAATCAGATGCATCAAGTTTAAAATATAACTCATTTAATGGAAATAGGACGAGTTCAGTATGTTTATAAAAGCTCGTTCAAACTCGTACAAATAAAGGACTATTTTATTATGCAGAGAATGTTGTTATAAACAGACGCAACGAATCTACAATAATGACTCACTAAATACAAATATGATAAGTCCACTATGCTAATTATGTATTCATTAATAGACACAACGAATCTACAAATATCACTCATTAAATACAAAAACGATGAGATAACATTTATATTTAAATTGTATTAAAAAAGAGAGAGCGAATATAGAACGAAAGTAAATTGCATTCATAAGAAAAATGTTTTAAAGCGTAGATGCCTTTATCAGCATGACGTCGATTAAAACATTTCTTTATCATTACAACTTGTCATAATGACAATCAAAATCAACCAGTATTGCATAAAATGAGAACTTAAATAACTGATTATGTTTCATGAGATATATATTATCAAATAACCTTGTATATTTCACACAAACAATCAAGGAAAAATGAAGAAAGTTTTAAGTGAAAAAAGTAATACGCGCGCTGTTCTTGTTATCAATTGTGATGTCACATAATAATTATATTCATACATATGATGTATACTTTAAAGAATAAATACACATTCATCGGCGGATTTCAATAAGAAATGTATGGTTAATCCAATAATTTATAGAAATCCTTATTACTTTATTGTCGACCCTTCACGTCTGAGATATTGCTTTTCAAAAATTTATTCTAGAAGCTAGTTTATAGAGCACGCTTGGCATTTGCTATCAGAAACCATGGAACTCAAGTACTATGCTGTTTTTGTTTTAATAGTAGTTTTGCCAAAACTATTGTTTTGTTTAAGAATAAATACAGGGATTTTTAAAGTCGTGAAGAAACATCCCAACGTTAGAAAATGCGCCGAGAAGATTCTTCAAAAGGTAAATTTAATTTATTTTTATTCTGTATTAATTCTAATTTGTAGTTCATACTTAAAAGTGAATGTTTGCATTTCGGTCTATGCAAGTGACAGTTTGTTCTTACTTTTCACAGTCGTAACATTTGGGCGCACACTTTGGTGGACACAGCCAGTTTGATACCTTCAGTACAAAAAAGAATCTCTTGCGGGATTTGCATCTATTCGAGGGTTGTAACTGATATGAAATTATCATCATTCAAAATATTTTATTCTCTTCTCTCTACAAACTGAGTTTTCTGAGTTTGTCATATAATACCTTCAGTTCAAATCTATATAAAGTCATCTAAGTACATACATTAAAGAGTTTTTTTTATCTTATTTAAATATTTCATCTCTATTTCAAAAGTTGCGATAGCGATACAAGTCTATACAAGCCTGTACAATTATTGAAAAAAATACCTTGTTGATTTAAAAGGTGCACGCCTCCAGATAAGCGAAACTATTTCAATAAAATCAAATTCGGAAAATTGTACTAATATTGTAGCAAAAGTAAAAATATTCAAGATGCAAGTAATAATTTACATGTCATGTGCGATCAATGACTGATATTTCAGTATTTATAACTATATTTCTACTGCGTTACGAACGCAGTAAGGTCAATTTTGCATATTTTGTCCTTTTTTACGTAATTTACGTGGGCTGTAAGTGCCATTGATAATTTGTAAATTGGTTCCTTTCGGTTAGTTCACTAAATAATACTTTTAAACACATTTACAAAATTTTCACGAAAATCAGCATGAATCTGGAGGCGTGCTGCTTTAAAAAATCATTTGCATTGAAGCTTTCTTACTGCAAACACCTTAAAAAGAAACAGGTAATGTTCGGTTATAATATAGTTATGTGATGAGACAAAAACTAGTAACACAGTCAATACCGAATCAATACATAATGTTATATATGAGAGATTGTCTTGCTGTCTGCATTGTGAGTAATTTTCTAGGACGAGGGAAATATGTTAAGAAATGCAACCCGTAACGTTTAAATCTTTCCTGTTCCCGTCATGAAAATGAATTTGTGTTGCATCCACTGCAGACGGAGTCCCAATTAAGTGCTGTCAGCCTTGAAACTGTGAAGTATCGGCTATATGACCGTAAGTTTGCAGCTTATAAAATTTATAGGCGAAATGGATTCATTTATCTCCATAATACACCAACGTTAATTTAGTTCTAATAATAATATTTTAAATAACTAGGTTAAGGATAACCAGATCGCGTCCAGTTTCTCAATCCGGACCAAAAGCTGTTGTAACCGCTTCGTAAAAGCTAAAATTATGCAAAATAAACTCATATCGAAACACGCGAAGACTAATGGTATGTGTCTCAATAATATGATTAAATTAATGATATTTATTCATTTTGTTACGAAAAACGAAAACGTAAAACAAATCATCTACTTCATATAAAACAATAACAATGGCAATAATATTTACGCTTATACGTTTATAAAGTACAATTTATCGTATGCTTACAAACACAAAAGTAACGAAACACCTTTTTGTTGTTCTCTATTAGGTCCGTGCGTTTCAATTAAATATTGGAAAATGTCAGATTTAAAAAAGCTATAGCAAAGTATGACTTTTCATAAAAAATGACCTCTCCAGACAAACATATCTTTCGAAAATTGACTCGCCCAACAATCAAAATCCAAGATGGCTGCTTTATATAGACAAAGAAGGAAAAAAACTAGAGTGGTGTCCTCCACTACTTTTATGAAAAGGGGTATATACCAATTGAAAAGAAGAATATTTATTATTATTATCCACCACTTTTTCTTAATGTTAGTTTCCCATAGGCCTCTGGGAGTTATTCTTACTGTTAATGCAAGTGTATTGTTCCAAGTGACTAAGAAATCTGTACTGTTACATTGGCAACAGTTCTTTTAAACAGTATAAAATCTGGTCACGTGGTTTATTTTCTAAATATTAAGATAAAATAAATGGCCGCATTTTTTTTGCTAGATTCATTTTTATTTTCGTTGTCACTACGACAGGGCATTACCAGAGTAGCTATGACACCCATAAGATTTAGTTGTTTGGACCCTGGAGTGCTTTTCGCGTATAAATTATCTTTTTGTAGAAACGTCAAAAAGTAGACATCCGTTTTCATCGTAAGTAATTGCAATGTAAATAATAATGTGTCAAACTGGAACATGCAGACGATTAAAGCATGCAACAAAGGATTACTAAATAATTTCAATTAGTGAAAATTTACAGATATGGTTGACAGACATAGGATATCATCGTTATTTTTTCAAAAACCATGCGAATACTCTTGATTCAGAAGGATCAGATTTCACAGATCAAAACCGTATAAATGAGTTTGTGTTTTGTATTCTAGATAAAACACAGCTTAGTTTATGTTTATGACTAGTAGATATGATCACTTGCTTAAGAAAAAAAGCAAAATAACTTCTCAAGTAGGCCTACACTTAAAACTTGTAAGGTAAGGACAGTTTAGTTTGTGTAAACAGTATTTTCCTCGGGATGATATTTTTACTGTTACCCACAAACCAAAGTGTTATTTATATACAGTACAAATCCCATATAGTTTACAAGTTTAAATGATGAGACAGTTCAATGTTCTTTTTATATTATGAACAAGAACTTTTACCAACAGAAAAATAAATATTTAAGTGTTTCAATTGAAATAGCGATAACCGTGAAGACAGAAATGGGGATATCGAATGATTATGACTGGATAAACACTTTTAGTTTTCGAAGCAATCAATATTAATTTCCAAATAATACTGATGACTCTGAATTGTAACGAAAATGATTTTCTTCCATTAAAGTTGATGTATGGATTATCTTCTTGAACAGGTTCACGATTGTTTATATGATTATAATGTAGACACCCTTTTTGAAAGCTTGTCAAATATATTTCTTTCGCAACAGGAAGATTATTCCAGTGGAAGAGTGCACGAGCTAACAGGATACTGCGAGGGTCTGAATAGTTCGGTGAGCAACAAGAAGACATATGATAAGGGTTATGCCTATATTGAACAGCTCTCATTTGAAAAAAGATTTTCCCCTCCGGTAGGTGTTCAATTATTTGTTATGTATGTATGTATGTATGTATGTATGTGTGTGTGTGTGTGTGTGTGTGTGTGTACGTGCGTGCGTGCGTGCGTGTCAAGATCATTGTGATTTTAAACTGTCATATATCATCAATCACTACAGTGCATTGGTTAAACGAAAAACAATCAATATTACACTCAAGGGTAAATGAAGCACAAGTTTTCATATTGTAGCAATTAAATATCATAACATCAACTACAAACTATGAATAATTAACATATGCTCTTTATTTAAACATTTTAAAGATAAAAAAGGAAATTTTCTTGTTAATGTTATATTGATTCAATGAATTTTGCAATATTTCATCTTTTCATTTATATCTTTTTATAAGTTGTTATCACTAATCAGTGTATATGAGATGTTTTATTTAAACATGAAATTTATCTTTTGATTAAAGCGGTCTTTAGCTATTCTCAACGTTAAATGTGTTATGTTTAGTTAGATCATTGTATATAATAGTCAAATCAAAAGAATCAAGGCAAAAAAAATGAAATTTGCCATCGTTAAAATACATAAGAAATAAGGAAACCCATCGATACCTCAAATCCACAGGCCTGATTTTTATATGTCAAAATAAAGTGGACGATTCATTTCCCGATCTTCTAATTTTAGAAACGAACGCCAGTTTCGCGTTTAAATGCTCTCTATGGAGGCTATTCGTTGCAAAAAATCCAGCCTTGTTGATCCGAGTTGACCATTTTGTTAACGGACATAATACAATTGTATTTCTTTGTATGTAAACTCCAATGTTGCATTCTTGGATTTAGTTTGCCGATTCAACGGAGTAAACATGCATTTCATCAAAATACATTTTGTTAAAGTCTTACGACAAAACATTAACTGTTTTGCTGATAGTAGCAATACCAAGTGTCCGAATACTCAATGTTCGTGTATACGCCGACAAAACAGAAGTTACATTCTTAGCTTTACATTGTCGAACCATCATGATTCGGATCAGCATAATCCAGCTTTACACGTTTTTCAATAGGATATAAAATATGCTCCGCCCATTTTTTCGCCAACTACACATCATCGTAAATAAACGTTTTTATCCGCTCATTTTCGGTATTTACCGTCGGCGACAAGAAGCGGCGTTGTTTCCGTTTACCATACCATTTAGGTGTTTAGTTATTTACCAAACTTAATTCACTTGCATGATTGCCAATCTATGCCTTTATACAATCAACATCAGCGGACTTTAAAGGATTATAGGCATATAAGTTTTAAAACGTTGTAGATACCACATTTCCTAGAAAAAGAAACTAAAATTAAAGAATAATAAATCTTACCAGGCTAATTACTGCCTGAGGTAAAATATTTTTCAAGAAAGTAAAATAAAATTGATAAGACTATGTTCAACGACAAATAAGTTTTACTGAGGGTATTCCAATTTGCATAGGAATGAGTATCATTTACAATTAAGCTGCTACCTTATCACTTTCAAATTTTCAAATTAACATCTGATAGAGATTTTCATACGACTAAATACTAATACAGACCAAATTTTGGCTGTTGTCTTTCCTAGTAGTAGCATTTACTATTACATAAGTTACCAAAAACTTTTAACAATAGTAAAATTATAACCAAATTTGTATGAACCCTTTCGTACAAAACTTTAAATTTTTACCGTATAGATATATTTTCCCATTTTTACCATTTTGTTTTTCAATAATAATATTTAAATGAGTCCAAAGGTTGATTATCAATTTATGTATACCTTGTTTATTTTATCTCTTAGAAATCAATCACTTACAAAACTTAATAAATATTATGTGTAGTATTTTATGTACATAAAAATAGTTCTCTGCTTTTGATCAGATAGACAGCAAGTCTATGTTATAGCTATTTACAGCATGTATACACAGATTTTAGAGTTGCTATTTATTCAGTACAATGCTCAAAAAGACCTTAAACCAACGTCAGCTTACATATATTTAATAATAAAAGGCTAAATCACATCCTATGACTCAAAATACCTCCCAATGGAGGTAAACAGAGATGCTAGGATACACTGAATATTTATTTCAACATTAAAATTGGACAAATTCACAAGTTTTTGGTTATACAACGGAATTATCGATAGTAAACTTTGAATTGTTTCGTGGTTATACACTTGGTCAAAAATATGGGTTTTTCTACAACCCAACATAGTCCTTTAAAGAAAGAAGGCACAGGCTTACTGTTCAGTTCTCTTTATTCGTGTTGCCAAAAGTGACTTCCATGTATCGCATTCTAGTACTATTTGCTGAATGTAAAAGATATGCGTACGAGTATTACCGTGTAACGTTTGAAGGCACACAAACCCTATCGTTCATATCAACAAATAGTGGTGTGTGTCATTATATATGGGAAACATTCCCTTATGTTAATTCACCAACTTTAGTTTTTGCATATTTTTACTCATGATCAGCATAAACGTTGTTACATTATATCTTAACCAATTTTGCATTACTTGAATATCCTGTTCTACAATACGTTTTAACATAATCAGAGGATGTTTAAAGTCAACTGTAATGCAGTTGATGTGTGGGAAATTTATAACAGTTTCTATATAGTTTGAAATAGTTTTGTACCAGCAAGAGTTACTGTAACCCAATTTATATTCGCGAATACAAATTTTCGCGTTTTGCCGAGGTCGGACATATTCGCGAATATTAATTTCCGCGTTTTCTTGATTTCCGAAAAAAATATTCGCGGATTGGAAAGTCCGATGGGGCCGTAAAATTCATTAGCCGACTATTAATCTTCAATTATTGAGGTCATTATTGGTGTCTTAAATGGGATTAACAATACGCTAGCCTTATATTGTATTGGTAAGTGAATTGTTATCACAATTCAGCAAAACATTTTCTCTATATATATACAAATATACTATATTGACATAGAGTTCTTTTGATATTTATAAAATAGTAGTAGTTTACTTAGTTTGTGTTTTTATTGCTTTATGGCAATATTCATAACAATTCATTACCTCCTAACAGGTGCCTGTAAAATTCGAATATATCCGGTCAAGTAGCTTTGCATGAACAACGTCTAAAATAAAAATTTCTCTCCAATTTATTCGCGAAATTGTGCCGTCTTATTTGCGCAAACAAATATTCGCGCTTCGTGACCATCCGCGAATAAAGCGAATATGAATTGGACGCGAATATTCGTTTGGTTACAGTGCCTCTCTTTATATTCTGTTTTCGTGAGAATTGGCTCCGCCTATTACTTTTCGTCTATTTCCGTGATAATTCCATATCTGGAAGTAGCAAAATCGTTTACAAATGTTAATCGCGTCAGAATTTAAAAGGAAATTGTGGTGTTGTGAACCTGAGTGTGTCAAGTTGATGCAGTTACATTCTCAACGTTATGATGCACAGCATTAAACGTACTGCGTACGTTCTATCGTTTACATTTCTACATGTCGCAAATTTGAAGTTATACATTTATAAATACAGTTTGAAATTTAAGGCTTAACTTAACAGTGATATGATGTACCTTTCAAAGGTTAAGTAACTGGAATACGTAGTTTGAAACAACACAATTTTTTTTTGTACTAGAAAATAAAAGCTGAAGGAAGGCTGCTTAAGAACATTTCAACGAGTATAAGCATTTCATAATAAGGAATTGCTTAAGGTGAGTGTGTGTGTGTGCGTGCGTGCGTGTGTGTGTGTGATATATATGCACTATATATAAAGATATATATCGATATTATAGGTACCGAGGAGGTTTCTCTTCGAAATTCCAGATTTGATGTATGGTATGATGAGAGGTAAAGTCCTGTCATTCGTGACTACCTTGGAATTCATGTAAGATTTTATGTACAGATTTTCTTATGTATCAAACAGTTGCCTTCTCCTTAGTTGCATATTTGTATGCAATATTCGTTAAAGAATGTGTTCACTTACTTTACAAAGTTAACAATCTTATTATTCATAGTCTAGTAATAGACGAAATAATATAATTTTATTGTTACGTACGATTTCATGCGTTATTTTTCCTAAAAGTGTTAAAATCCAAAGATTTGTGACAATATATGACAGAGATCTAAAGATGAAGGTTAAAAAAAAGATCCAAAATTATAAATCTTACATATTGAAACATGTATTTATTGATGGTATATGTGTCTATTTCAAATCTCCGAATTTTCCTCTTGTCGTCTTTACATTATGCACAATACAATTTCTTATCTCAAGCCTAAGAAAATGTTTTTTATATCATTAATATAGTGAAGTATCAAAAAAAAAAAAGATTTTATTTAACTGGCAGAAAAAACAAGCTTATATCCGTTACACAGCATAAGAACGATTGTTCAGTTATTTCATTACGGCATATTTATAGCTTTCTCAGCGTATTAAGAAAAAAAAAACTATTATCATTTGCTTTTATCAAATTTTAGGATGCAGATAGTATTTGCTGGCAATATTGTTATGAATGGAACTAGTCCTGACTTCTCCTCTAGCAGTTTTGTAGCGGAAATGTAAATACTTGTATATTAATTTCATTGTTTATAAACAATCATAACAAACAACAAGTATAAGTGTTTATAAAATCGCCGTTTTCTCGGTTACCCCTTGTGTTTGTTTTTAAATAGACTCCCTCCTGCTATAATTTTTTTCTTTTGAGAGAAATATTCTGAATAACATTTACCCCGCAGGAGCCCTCCGTGCACGAAAATAGTATTTCAATTCTATATACAAGAAGCCTGACAAAAAACTTGGCAGATGGTTAATTCAATACATATACAAGTAACAATCATAAAAATTATTATTCTTGAAATACTTTTTATAAAAAACATGTTTTTCTTATCTTTTTTTATGACTTGTTGAATTATTGTGTTTAGAATACTTCATTAATATTCATCAATACTTACATTTTAAGGAAAATCCTTTACCGATTCACTGAACGCGATGGAAGCAAACTTCAAGGAATGCAGGACACTAATGAGTGCGCCGTGTACAAAGATTTCCCAGAAACACGTTTCTCTTTCAAATTCGAATCAAATGTCAGTATGGAGGTATTGTTTACATATTTAAGACTGAATTCATCAATCCGAGAATACATAAAAATGATATTAACTTATTCAAAATAATGTTATCATTATCAAATTTTACCATTATTTGACAACTGAATCCTTTAATTACTTGCTAGGTAATGGACACACTCTAAATGAAAGTGAAAAAGTACTGATAATTACAGGAAAATATCAGTTTCATCTCATATTTATTATTGCTCTTTTAAACACTGAGGTCCAAAAGACTACAACATTAAATATGATTTATTACATAAACCAATTGGGGTGCTTACAACAGAAATATATTCAAAAAAAATTAAGAAATATACCCAGAAATAAATCAAAACTCGTTTTTTCGTGCTATACTTAGCCAATTTGAGTGACAAGTGTTGCATCGCTTTTGAATTTTTGATCATTCTTCGCAAAAAAGAATAAACATTCCGGCGAAACAGATTGAGCGAATGATGAGAGTGTAGGCACACATATTATTAGTCTTAACCTTCCTCTAGAACATTAATCTCAAAACAGATCTATAGACCCGAAATGACTAAAGACTCCATTGGCGTCCCTTTGAGACACATCATTAAGATGTCATATAATAGAGCTTTTGCAAACCACCATGACCATTTACTATAGAGGTTTGATAAAAATCAGACTTTTACTTATATACACTCACGCATTGCTATAACTTTAATGTGATAATTTTTACCACGCTGTAATCTAAATTTACTCAATATCTATTGTAAACGTACTATGACAGCAGAATATAACTAAACACAAGAAAACAACACGTTATCTATATCATGCAGTTCCATTTTCAGTCTCACTTTATTTAAAACGAGTTCAAAAATGTCTGCTAATCAGTTTACTTTCTTTCTATTTTAGGTAATCATCGACAATTCGATCTTTTGCAGGCTTGACATACAGCAGGGCAATCTTGGCAACATTAGGCAGTTGTCAGTGTCAGATGAAGTGCATTCAATTTCTTTCGGTTAACATATATTTATTTGATAAATACATACGTAAGTGAATAATGCCTCGGCGAAAAGCATTTTTCTCAGGATGATATTTTAACTTTTACCCTAAAACACAAGTGTTTTTTTTTAAATTCTAAAACGCCTATAAATTGAAGATTTAGAATTTAATGTAAAAAACTGAACACACAAAATTACTTTACAATTTTCTAAACGATGCACTGTTGAAAAAGTTACTTTTTACACTTTATTTATCATACAATATTTTACATTTGTCTACAACACATTGAGTACTTCTGAAATCATTTTCATTGATAAAAGATAAGGAATCTTTTCTCATTTTTCCAATTTATTTAGCTGATTTGCTTCCAATAATTATGTTCATGTTTGCAACAGATGTTTCACCCAGATTACAATTTCAGCATTGAACTAGGGCAGGGCAATATGTATATATACATGTGTAGCGTTTTCAGTCTATATGGATGGTCGTGCCTCGGTGACAAAAATGATGAAATAACATTGTGTTTTTTCAGTGTCTTAACATTCAGAAGATTCATTCTATGTTAAAATGTCTTTTTACAATAATTTTTTTTACAAAACTTTCATGCTAAAGTAAGTGCAATTTAGCATACTTGAAGGATTGATTTTTAGAACAGAAATGCAAATACAGTGTATATAAATAATAATCATTCGTGTAAAATGTATTGCAATTTTGAATTATAGTATGAATTAAGATAGATTTATACAACTTTATTCTTGGTAGAGCTAACTTGTAAAAATATTTAATGGAATCTGACTTAAAGTAAAAAAAATATTTAAACAAAGTTGGTGGGGTAATGTTTTATACCAGTCTAAATGATGATGTATAGATTATGCAGTGTTGCGACTTTTTGAATGTAATCAACATTGGTTGAAGTGTTTTGGATTAAATTAAGCATGTTTGTGTATTAATGTGTTACTTTGTTAATGACCATATTTGCGTAGAATATCTGGGTTATTTAATTTCACAGATTTTTCTAATTGAGAACACATGATTTCAAAACATGACATTTTTAGCATTTTATACTTCGAATTTTTTTTAGGACTTTTTTTCTGAAGCAACACATATATAGTAGATAACAAATATGCAAATATCTTTTCTTAAGGAATTTGTTTTAGGTTGGGTCTTATTTTTGGCTAAAATGCCTAGCCTAGATGTTTTTATTTATTGTTCAACCAAAGGTTCTTAGGAACGAGACAGGGGGCATACTCGAATAAGGCCTTGGACAGTATGTTAGGAAAGATAAACATTTAAGTAGCTTTGTATGTATTTATGATTCCCCAATTATATGTAATAAAATTGAAAAGCAGGCATTGTTAAAATTGTCAAGAAATCATATTGTTTTACTGATAGTGAATAAGGCATTTTCGAAATTGTCATCGATCAGTTATTTAGGTTAGAGGAATTGGACATATTCTTGTAATTACTCAATCTTCTTGGATATGGCCCAAATTGATACATTTCAAGGGCTGTTTTGGTGAGGTTTCTGCCATAGCAACTATTGTTTATTGTTTATTTCACCAATGGATGTCATATATCGTTGAACATTTGTTACTCTCAACATACACTGTTAAAAGTTGAAAATCAGGAATTTGAGCCAAACAATTTAGGAAATCTGAATAAATAATGCAAAAAAAAAATCTCAATGTATAACTGACTTTTTAATTGCACTTGGTTACTTATGATTTTAAAGGAATCGGTCAAAATTTGAGTCATATTCTTGATAAATATGACCTTAATTGATTCATTTCAGGTGTGATATTTGGTACGTGGGCGGCAAATTAAACTCACTACCTGTTTCTTTTTTAGGGGAATAATTGTAAATTTCTGTTTTTGTCAATGAATGTCATATATCCTTGAATAATGCAGTACAACTGATTTAGTGCTTGTGTAAAAGATTCAAAACATTCGGACTTGTGTATTCAGCCATTCCTCTCTGAACTTCAAAATTGACCTTTGCCCATTGCCTCTTAGACATACATTTTCAGGTTCTCATAGTTATAATGGAAATTGACTTTAGTAGTGGACTTCGACAAATTAGACGTTATATATAGAGAAAAGTGATTTTGTTTTTGCAAACACAAGACTTGAGTTTAACTGTTCAAATGTTGTTTTAGCTATGTTATAGTACAAACATAAAAGTCAGGCATAAAAAAGAGAAGCTACTATCTATGCCTCCTGTGAAATAAGAAAAGTCCCCGTTGGCGTGTGGGTAATAACCATACTAAATGTACATGTTTACAAATGTTTAAATGTTTTATTATTCTTGCATTCGCTTAAAAACACATCACTTCCTTCTTAGCTATAAGTCTGAAAAGCTCTTTTTTAAATAATTATTTTCAGCTGGCAGACTAATAAGAAGTTCGATAATAAGCAAGCAATTACAAAGACATTTTGAAAAAAAAAATGAGAATTCAATTATAAAATCTCGTTGGATGTAATCAGATGCAGTAAATGATACAGAAATATATCATTTAAAAGTCAAGTATTAACTCACTCTCAATATTCCAGTATGATATATTTACAATAAGAGAGGTTTTTCTTCAGTTTTCTTTTTACAGTTATCTATTACTTATATATTTTTCTAATAAATCACACTACAATTTTGGAATAAACTCTTTGATAACATTATCTGATAGTCTTTCCTTTATTGACACTTTGCCAGATAACGTTTCAACAAGATGATAAACATTGTTATACATATTTACTGTAAAGTAAAAGTGAGTTTATTTTACTTTGGTGCACACGGTTAGAGAAAAGAGACGAAGAACGCAATTATTATTTTTACCTTACCTTGTATATTCACTAAAAGTTGGCATTTTGATAGAATGACATTAAATTAAAACATGATATCTTGAAGCAACATGATCTATTCAATCAAATCAATGTTTACAACTACAGATGCATCAGTAAAGATGCAAGCAAAATATATGACAGAATTAATAGTTGAATGTAAAGCATAAAAAAGAACCTATCCGTCTTGTGATTTTTTCTGTGTTTTCTTCGTATGAAAGGCCAGTATCTATATAAACGATGATTCAAAGTTTCATACGCCTAGATGTTTCCGAGTTCTGACGTCTGATATATAATAAGTTTTTATTGTCGTATATCAATATTAAGATTCCTTTATTAATCAAGATATACATACGCAAATTTCTAAACCAAAAGCTTGAATAAAACACTAACTTGCTTATTGACCATATTAAACAGCAAATGTATAGGACTATGCCAGTCTGCACTACTTATAGTGAACCAGGCAAATCTGTTCTACTAGTATATGGCCAAGCCAGAGCACACTACTTTGATATGGTCATGCTAATCTGCACTATAAGTATAGAACATGACAGTCTCCACTACTAATAGGGGACAAGGCCAGTGTACGTTACTAGTAAAGGGCTAGGTCAATCTGCACTGCTAGCATATGGCCAGGCCACTGTGCAATTCTAGTATAATGCCAGGCCAATCTGCACTACTAGTAAAGGGCCAGGCCAGTGTGCACTACTAGTATAGGGCGAGGCCAGTTTACACTAGTAATATAGGGCCAAGTCAGTCTGCACTTGTAGTATCGGGCCTGGCCAGTCTGCATAACTAGAATACGGCCAGGTCAGGCTGTACTTATGTTAAAGGGCAAGACCAGTCTGCACTTCAAACACAGGACATTGTCAGTCTGCACTACTAGTATAGGGCCAGGCCAATTTGCACTTTTAATATTGAGACAGGCCGGTCTGCACTACTAGTTAACGGCAGGCCAATCTGCTCTACTAATATAGGGCCATACCAGTTTGCACTATAAGTGTAATTTCAGGCCAGCCTGTACTACTAGTATAGGACCATGCCAGTTTGCACTTTTAATATAGGGCCAGACACGTCCTCACTACTAGTATAGTGTCCAGCCAATCTGTACTACTAATATAGGATCAGATGAGTCTGCACTACACGTGCAGGGCAAGGCCAGCGTGCAATGCTAGTATAGAGCCAGGTAAATATGCACTACTTAGAAAGTGCCAGGCCAGTCTAAACTTCAAGTATAAGACAAGTCCAGCGTGCACCACTAGTATAGGGTCGGGCAAGCGTGTGTTACTAGTAGCCCGGCTCTCCACGATACCGGTGTACATATTTTATACAAGGTGTTTTTCAGATAAAAATTTACTGACTTGAAAAAAAGAAGGAATTAACAACTTCATCAACATTTAATCCTCTTAAAAAATGCATTCTGTTACTATGAAATTCTCGCTCACTACAAATGTAAACAATGGTCGACCATTTTGTATGACGTAGTTAAACAGAGTTCATGCTACCAGTGCACCGGTAAAATGTTATTTATATGGAAAGCCATTGCAGTTTTAATAGCAAAAATATCATTTTAGCATTCTTGTATTCCTATCTAAAAAAATAACTTAAAAACAACATAAAAACGTGTGTTTAAATAGTTTACTGTTCATCTTTTATTACCCCAAAGGGATCTCCGTATTAGAATCTTGTACTTCCAATTACAGGTGTATATTATACCATGTGGCTGGATTCAAAAATTCCCCTTTCACTTAAAATATGATAAACAAGATCAAGGAAAGGCGGCGTTCAATGAACGCAGCCCCCACCCGACCCAGTAACAAGAGCCAGTGGCAAGGAGCCCAGGAGGATCCCAAACAAAAACAGGGAAGGCGTAAGGCAGAGCACGGGCAGGCAAACCAAGTTTAAGTTTAGTGTTGTGGTGATTTTCTGTTCCTTTTATATCATTGAATCTATTTTATTTCTATATGATGAATATAAAATATCAATATGGCACTTTACACAGGCTCCCTTAACAAGCTGAATGAAACTGACTTTTCAATTGTCACAAACTGTTTAATGTGCACTTATGGCTTTCCAAAGATTTTTTTCCCGCCAAAAATGGTGTCAAAAGGTCAAGAGACATTTAATTGAGGTAAGAATGACGTAAACACCTGTCATTTTTTATTTTTTTGGAAAAAATGTGTTTTGTAGAGATACCGATTTATGCAATGGAGGAAAAGGATAGTAAATGAAAAATAAGGTAGGATATGTAAGATATTTTCTTCAGAAACTCATTAAAATGTTTAAAAACTTAGAAATAGCAAATATTACTAGAGCATGTCAATATAAACACTCGGGAGGTGGCGTTAGATATGTGAACACACCGATACCGTGGAGCCACCGGTATCATGAGGTTCGAGTATATATGGCCATCCCAGTCTGCAGTACTTATACAAGTCCAGTCTGCACTACTAATTTAGGGCCAGGCCAGTCTGCAAAACTAGTATAGGGCCAGGAGTATCAGGCTAATCTTTACTACAAGTGAAATACAGGTTAGTGTGCACTACAAGTATAGTGCCAGGCAAATCAGCATTTATAATATAGGGCCCGGACTGTCGGCAGTTCTAGTGTAGGACCAGGCCAGTCTTGATCCTTAGATTGAGCAAGAACAGTCTGCTCTAATAGTAAAGAATCTGGTCAGTCTGCACTACTAGTAAAGGACCAGGCCAGTCTGGCCTACTAGTAAAGATCCAGGCCAGTCTGGACTCTTCGTATATAGCAAGGTCAGTCTTCACTACTAGCAAAGGACCAGGTCAGTCTGACCTAGTATTATAGGGCCAGGCCAGTCTGCACTTCAAGTACAGGACTAGGTTAGTGTGCCCTACCAGTAAAGGACAAGGCCAATTTGCACTTCTAATATAAGGATAGGCCGGTTTGCACTTAAAGTTTACGGCAGATCAATCTGCACTTTTTATATACGGCCAGAGCATTTTGCACTACAAGTATACGATCAGGCCGGCGTACACTACTAGAATACGACCAGGCAAGTTTGCAATTTTTAATATAGGGCCAGACAAGTCTGCACTTCTATTATCAGGTCAGGCCAATCTGCACTACTAATATAGGGTCAGGCGAATCTGTGCTATTAAAACAGCGCCTGATTAGCGTATACTTTTAGTATAGTGCCAGGCAAGTCTGTACTCATTGTAAAGTGCCTGGCCAGTCTGTACTTCAAGTATAGGACCCGGCCAGTCTGTATTTCTAGTAAAGGTCCAATCCAGAGTGAACTACTAGTATAGGGCCAGGCCAGTGTGCACTACTAGTATATGGTACTCCCAGTCTGCAGTACTTACAAAGGTTCAGTCTACAGTACTTAAATAGAGCCAGGGCAGTCTGCACTACTTCTATAGGACCAGGTCATCTGCACTTCACAATGTACTAGTATAGCGCCAGACCAGTCTAAAATACTTGAATAAGCCAGGCCATTGTGCAAAACTAGTATAGGGCCAGGAAAATCTGCATTACTAGTCTAGTACCAGGCTAATCTTCAATACTAGTAAAGGACAAATCAGCATGCACTACAAGTATATTGCAATCCAGTCTGCATTTATAGTATTGGGCCCGGACTGTCTGCACTACTAGTATAGGCTCAGGCCAGTCTCGATCCTTGGATAGGGCTAGGACAGTCTGCACTACTAGTTTAGGGCCCGGTCGGTCTGCACTACTCCACGTTAGTCTGTACAATTGGTTTTTGGTCAGGCAAGTCTGTTCAACTTATATATGACCAGGACAATTTGCACTACTAGTTAAGTGCCAAGCAAGTCTGCACTACTAGTTTAGGTTCAGGAAGTTCTGCCCTTCTAGTAAAGGGATACATCAGTCTGTATTACTAGTTTAGGGCAATGTCAGTCTGCATTTCTAGCATTGGACAGGCTAGTTCGAACTTCTAGTAAAGTGCCAGGCCAGTATGCACTAAAAGTATATGCCAAGGCCTGTCTGCACTACTTGTAAAGCGCACTACTAGGTTAGGGCCACATCATTGTGCATTACTACTATAAGGCCAGGCTTGTATGCATACTAGTATAGGGTAAGGCCACTTTGCATTACTGGTATAGTACCAGGCCTGTCTTCACTACCGCTACAGAGTAAGGCCAGTTTGCACTTCTAATATAGATCTTTGCCAGTGTGCACTACTAGTTTAAGGTCAGACTGGTCTTTACTACAAGTATAGGCAAGGCAAGTCTGCACTAGTAGTATAGGACCAGACCACTGTGCACTACTTGTACTGGGCCAGGCCAGTATAGTGCCAAGTCAGCTTAACTTCAAGTATATGGCCAGGCCAGTCTGCACCATTCGTTTAGGGCTAGGGAAGTCTGTACCATTAATATTTGGCCAGGCCAGTTCGTACTTCTAGTATAGGGTTAGACAAGTCTGCACTTCTTGTATATGACCAGGCCAGTATTTACTTCAAAATAATCGGATTTTTAATTTTGATTTCTGATAAATGACAATGTATTTTGGAAATAAATCAGGTGGTTACTTGTAAATAATTAAGCTTGGTTCATGAAAGTATTTACTTACTGTATTTTGACACCTATCATTGTATTCCACACAGATCTTTTTTGTCCGTTAAGCGGTTTATACCCTTAACCTGCTGAACTGAACTTACCTAATGGATATGCACAGCTTTAAACGTGGAATGTTGTTTAAAATGTTTAAGGGATTTAAATTCACCACGAAGCCTGCTTATATTTGCATTTTTCTAACATTTGCTTTAAATTATTTTTTATTATTGTTTATATATGTAAGTATTTTGATAATTGAACGACCATATTTGTTGTTATAATCATTCTTACAATGGATTTCGACCATAGACGGGACAAAACATCGAACATTTTGTAATTGAGTTGAAGAAATAAAACACGATAGAAACATGAATTTTACAGCACAGGACTTTTATTTCCCACTATTTCCATTCCTTCACCGACCTGACTATTAATGTGTGGAGCCGCACAATCAGTCAAAACAAGCAACTTATTTCATATCAGGGAACCATCTGTTGTACAAAAAGATTTTTCAATTAAATCTTGGTGGTGATGTTTTAGAAATACGCTTTGCATCTTCTAAATTCATAAACTTTTATCAGCCGCAGTTTCCTTTATATCCATATGATAGCACTTAATTCGGAATGAGTTTGTCAATGAAAAAATTATGAAACACACGGTCAACAAGGAAGGGCGGCATCCAATGAATGCATGCCCCAAGTAACTTAAGATAATAACTAATTAAAATAATTTTAGGGTATAGGGGTATGTGCGCTCTTAGAGAGTATAAAATAGATAAATACAGAATCCCTTAACCGATAAATGGTGCACCAAACCTTAGTCTTAGCTTTATGTAGAGACAGTGCAATAAATGAACCCACATCAAGAAAGTTCTAACAGTTGTTATGGGTACAAACTGTGTAATAAGTCGAACGACGAAGAAAGGCAGAGACAATTCAATCCTACTTGAATTAAAGATCCAAATCAGTGAAATTGTGAGCATTTTTTTCCCGTTACGGTTCATTGATTATGACAGTGTGTTAAGGTTGTTTCAGTGAGATATTAACACGATTTTCACGCGAAGAAGGTGAAAGAACATTATTTGTTTACTCCTCGTACCTTTAACAAAATATGCATGTTATAGTGTCTCACAAAAGTTTGTTTTTGTCATCGCCGTCTGTCTGTCTGTCCGACCGTACGCATTCAAATTGTCTGACTTTCACGGGTCAAATGACTTGTGGGATGTCAATGAAACTTTACAGAAGTGATAAGTACCATCCCCTGTTGTGCATATTGCTGGCACCGTACGCTCCGCTGCACAACTAGCCACTAGAATTTTAAATAGAAAATAGGCCATAACAGGACAAACTCTGGTGGGATTTGAATGAAACCTCTCTAAAGTAGTCAGTAACATCCCTAGATCCTCATAGCACCAGCATTTTCCGCAAGAGCTATAAATAAATAAATCTTGTCCGGTTTTCACTGGCGGGATTTCAATGAAACTACACACAAGTGGTCAGTACCATCCTTGGTTGTGCATTTCGTCGGCATGTTTGACTTTGCTGTATATAATGGCCATCAGAGCTATGAATAGAAAAAATCTAGTCTTGCTTTCACATGTCACACTCGTGGTGGAATTTCAATGAAACTTCACGTAAGTACATGTATTCAGTATCTTCTCTAGTTGCACAAATCGCCATCACGACCGCTTAGCTGCTGGTGGTATTTAAATGAAACTACACAGGAGTGATCATTACTATCTTAGCAGTTTGACCAGTGAAAGCCAGACACATCGTTTTTGTAGCCCGGGCGGTCATATTTTGCAGTGAAGTAGAACTTGCCGGCGATATGCGCAACTAGGGATGGTTCTAATCACTTCTGTGAAGTTTCATTGAAATCCTGTCAGCAGTTTGACATGATAGCCGGACAACATTTTTCTTTTAATAGCTCTTGCGGCCAAAATTTGCAGTGAAGTAGAACGTGCCGGCCATATGCACATCTAAAGCTGGTGGGATTTCAATGAAACTTCACAGGAGTGGTCTGTGTCATCCCTAGTTGTGCATATGGCCGGCACGTTCCTCTTTGCAACGAAAAATGGCCACCAGAGCTAAAAGTAAAAAGTTAAAAAAAATCTTGCCCGTCTTTCAAAGGTCAAACAGCTGGCGGGATTTAAATGGAACTCAGAATAATGATCAGTGCCGTGCCGCCGGCATGTTCCACTTTACCGAAAAGAATGCCCGTCAGAGCTATAGATAGAAAAATCTTGTCCGGTTTTCAAAGGTCAAAATGTGGGATTTTGACCAAAATTTACAGGAGAGAGCAGTACCGTACATTGCTGTGGGACAAATATTTTTTATGTGACCAAAAAACCTTCTAGCTCCATATATCTTTGTAAGTTATCATGCTTGTGAGCATGTCTTATTATACACGTGTACGTTTAAGTAAATTTCTTTTAAATATTGATTAGCTGCCCCATGAATGCCTTAAAACCCACGCATGCCATATTAACCCGAAAATAACAAGAAACATGAAACGAAATTATAAAACATGGGGTGGCTGATCTAATTTCTTTAGTTCTTTTGTTCTAGACAAAAAGCAGGAAATGAGTACTTATTTATTTATTGTATTTTCTCAAAAACAAAACACTGGTGGGTGTACTAATTAGGGAGTCATTATGGTTTTCCTTTATTTGATCTAAGGTTAATGTTCTTTGTTAAAACAGTCTTTAAAGGGATTCGTTAGGTTGTTTATAAGCTAAAATTCACATTAAAGGGACCGTTCTATAAACAAAGACATTCTGTTTTCAAATGTATGCAACCTATTTTGGAGATTTAGAACATAATAAAGAATAGTTGTTTTTTCGTTTTTAACTAAAACAAAGTTCGATGAAAAATGCACTCTGAATTTACAAAACATTTTTATTGCTAACCAATTGTAAACTGAGTAAGTAAGAATTTGAAAGTTAAAACGTGTTTTCATTGTACCGAATAGCACAACACAAATAAAAAGGCGGTAGGGTCCGTTTTGAAGAGACACAATGGGCATACAAAAATGACTCATTATGTACAAATTACAAATTATGTACAAATAGGGCGATATCACCATGGACCGAATTCATTAATAAAAAATATAATGAATTTATAAACATCACTCATTATCAAATAAAAAGACGAATTCACTATGCACAGATGCTTTTCATAGTCAGAAGCAACGAATTTCAAATATTAACCATAATGCACAAATAAAACAGGTTCACTATGCACAGAATGTGTTCATAATCAGATGCAAGGACTTTAAAAAATGACTCGCTACATTTAAATGGTGTGAGTTCTTATGAAGAGAATTTATTCAGATGAAACTTATTTAAAACTATCACTAATCAAACGTTGAATAGGACGAATTCGATATGAACATTAATGATTCATAATCAGAGGCAATGAATTCAAAGTATCACTTTTTAAATTCGAATAGGAGAAGTTCACTGAGAATTTAATCTATTTATAATCAGATGCATCAAATTTAAAATATAACTCATTTAATAAAAATAGGACAGTTCAGTATGTTCCTAAACAACTCATTAACAGCAGTAACCCAAAAACAAATATCAGTCACTTAAAAATTCGTACAAATAGGACGATTTTATTATGCAGACAATGTAGTTATAAACAGACGCAACGATTCTACAATAATGACTCACTAAATACAAAAATGACGAGTTCACTATGCTATTTATGTATACATTAATAAACACAACGAATCTGCAAATATCACTCATTAAATACAAATACGATGATTTTACAATTATATATATATAAATTATATTCAAAAAAGACAGAGCGAATATAGAAAGAAATTTCATTGCACTCATCCTAAAATGTTTTATAGTATAGATACTTTTAACAGCATTACATCGATTAAAATACATGTATTTCTTTAGTATCACAACTTGTCAAAATGACAATCAAAAACAACCAGTATTGTATAAGATAAAACTCAAAATAACTGATTATGTTTCATGAGTTATATATTATCAAATGACCTTGTATATTTCATACAAGCAAACAAGAAAAAATGAATGAAGTTTAAAGTGAAAAAAGTAATACGCGCGTTGTTCTTGTTATTAATTATGATGTCACATTATAATCATATTCATACATACATGTATGACGCATACTTTAAATGGACTCCACTGAGGTTTAAAAACCTAAAAAACATTACATTTGCATTTCTTACATGAATGAGCTCTGGCACTTTAAACAGAAATGTATGCAAAGAAAATAAAGAAATATACTTGAAAAATTGAATATCGTACTTTTTATGCTTTTCTTAACCCGATTTGAGTGAAAATCGTTTAAACGCTTTTCATTTTGGGTCATTCTTTTACAATATGAATAATTATTCTGAAAAAAAAAAACGAAATGCGCGGTTGATCTGAAATTTTGCACAAAATTAGGTGTCTAAACCTACATGAAATGGTACATTTATATGGAAAATAATATTTTTAGTCCCATCATGTCAACAAACCTCAGTGGAGTCCCTTTAAAGAAAAGATACACATTCATTGGCGAATTTCAAAAAGTAATGTTTGCTTTATCCCAGAATATACAAATCCTTATAACTTTATAATCGACCCTTCATGTCTGAGATATTCCTTTTCAAAAATTTATTGTTAAAGCTAGTTGATAGAGCACGCTTGACATTTGCTATCAGAAACCTTGAAACTCAAGTATTATGCTGTTTTTGCTTTTATAGTAGTTTTGCCAAAACTATTGTTTTGCTTAAGACCACGCATAAAAACCGATATTTTTAAAGTCGTGAAGAAACACCACAACGTTAGAAAATGCATATGCCGTCCCTATTATTTTTCGGCGTATTTGCCATATGGACGGCTTTTGCCGTTTCTATAATAATAATAATAACTATAATTATACTACTACTAATAATAATAATTATACTAATAAATATATAGATAATTATACAATCGACAATAATTATTATTATACTAGCAGATTTGGAAATTTATATAATTTATAATACTAATAACAAATAATAATAATAATAATAATGATATTAATTAATAATATAGTAATTTGTTAGAAAACCTTCTGGCAAATAGGTGATCAATAAATAAATAATCCTCTGGCAGCGAAAGGGTTAAATATTTCATATCGATCTCGCCCTTGATAAATAATTATATTTAAAATATCATCAATAAATGTGATGTTTAAAACTTAATTGATTTCAATACTAGGTATCTATTTCAAAAGTAGCGATAGCGATAAAAGTCTATACTTTAATAAATACTGTATTCTCATTTGCTGCCTGTCAAAATTATTAATAGAAATACCTCGTTGATTTTTTGGAAGCTTTCTGACTGGTAAAACTGTAAAAAAAGACAGATAATGTTCGGTTTTAATCTAGTTATGTGCTGGGACAAAAATAGTAACACTGTCAATACTGATTTAATGCATAGAGTTGTCCGCTTTATGTTATATATGAGAGATTGTCTTGCTGTCTGCAGTGTGAGTAATTTTCTAGGGCGAGGGAGATATGTTACGAAATGCAACCCGTTACGTTTAGATTTTTGCTGTGTCCGTCATAAAAATGAATTTGTTTTGCATCCACTACAGATGGAGTCCCAATAAGTGGGTGGTGTCAGCCTTGAAACTGTGAAGTTCCGGCTATTGAATCTATAAGGCGAAATGGATTCATTTATCTCCATATATCACCAAGTTTAACTTTATTTTATAAAATAATGTTTTAAATAATACAAGTAAGGATAAATCAGATCGTGCCAGTTCTCAATCCGACCAAAAGCTGTGTAACTGTTTGCAAGTGCCAAATTTATGCATAATAAACTCAAACCGAAACACGGTAAGGACGAATTGTTATGTTTTCCTCGAAGAAAATGATTATAAAAAAATATTTATTCATTTTGTTACGAAAAACGTTCAACAAATCATCTACTTCATATGAAACAATACAATGGCAATAATATTTACGCTGATAAAGTGCAATTTATCGTATGCTTACAAACAAAAAAGGTACGAAACTCCTGTTTGTTGTTCTCTATTAGGTACGTGCGCTTCAATTAAATATTGGAAAATGTCGGATTTAAAAATGTTATAGCATTAGTCCTGTAAAGCAATTGTTAAGCAAAGTATGATTTATCATAAAAAATGACCTCTCCAGACAAACATATCCCCTCGAAAATTGACTGCTCCAAAAATAAAAATCCAAGATGGCTACTTTATATAGACAAAAAAGGAAAACAAACTCGTTTAGAGTGCTTTCCTCCACTACTTTTATGAAAGGGGATATATACCAAATTGGACATTACAATTATTTATTATTAATATCCCTCACTTTTTTCTTAAGATAAAATGGCCGCCATTATTTTCTCGATTCATTTTTATTTTCGAAGTCACCACGATAGGGCATTACCAGAGTAGCTATGACACCCATAAAAATTTAGTTGTTTGCACACTGGAGTGCTTTTTGCGTATAAATTAACTTTTTGTAGAAAAGTAAAAAAAGTAGACATCTGTTTTCATCGGAAGTAATTGCAATGTGAATAATAATGTGTCAAACTGGAACATGCAGACGATTAAAGTATGCCGCGACAACGGATTATTTAAAAATTTCAATCAGTGAAAATTTACAGATATGGTTGTTAGACATAGGATATCATCGTTATTTTGCAAATTCACTTTGTCAAAAACCATGCGAATATTTTTGATACAGAAGGATCAGATTTCAAAGATCAAAACCGTATAAATAAGTTTGTGTTTTGTATTCTAGATAAAACACTGTTTAGTTTATGTTAATGATTGGTAGATATCATCAATTTCTTAAGAATAAAAGTAAAATAACTTCTCAAGTAGGCCTACACTTAAAACTTGTTAGGTAAGGACAGTTTAGTTTGTGTAAACAGTGTTTTCCTCGGAATGATATTTTGACTGTTACCCACAAACCCAAGTGTTATTTATATACACTAACGGTATTAACAGTACAAATTCCGTATAGTTTATTAGTTTAAATGGTAAGACAGTTCAAGGTTCTTTTTATATTTGAACAAGAACTTGTACCTACAGAACAAGAAATATTTAAGTGTTTCAATTGAAATTACGCTATCTGTGAAGACAGAAATGGAAATATCGGATGGTTCAGAATATGACTTGGTCTTAGAAAGCAATCAATATTAATTACAAAAAATACTGATGACTCTGAATTGTTACGAAAATGTTTTTCTTTCATTGACTTGTATATCGACATATTAATGTATCCAATTATCAATTATAAATAGTTGATGTACAGATTGTCCTTTTAAACAGGTTTTCGATTGTTTATTTTATTTTAATGTAGATAACCTTTTTTGAAAATTTATCAAATATATTTCTTTCGCAACAGGAAGAATATTCCGGTGGAAGAGTTCACGAGTTAACAGGAGACTGTGAGGGTCTGAATAGTTCGGTGAGCAACAATAAGACATATGATAAGGGTTATGCCTATATCGAACAGATCCTCTTTAAACAATTTTTTCTTCCTCCGGTAGGTGTTAAACTATTTGTTGCAATTTATAACATTGATATTTTGTCTTCACAGTCGTAAAATAGGTTATGTATGTATGTATGTATGTATGTATGTGTGTGTGTGTGTGTGTGTGTGTGTGTGTGTGTGTGTGTGTGTGCGTGTGCGTGTCAGTATGTATGTGTGTTTGCGTGTCAAGAAAATTGTGAATTTTAACCGTTATATATCCAGGGCTGGGAATCAAAACTGCGTCGTATCCTACAAAATGTAAACAAACGCCGCCATCTTGGAACGAAAAACGTATGTTTTTGTTAATAACTTTTTTTGTTGGAAATGACTGAAAACCAGATATATGTATTAACACGCTACACTATTTTCCGCTTCGTTCGGTATATGTTGCTTGCACAACTATTTTGTAAAAAAAAGGTTATAGCGAACTTGCATTTCGAAGCGGGGCAGAATTTTTATGAAAATGTGTGGATACGACGCAGTTCATATTGCTTTATTTATCGTTTTTTCTATCACATCAATTATATATTTGTTTCAGAGTTCACCATAAACTTCGAAATATAATTTTGCATCAGTTACTAAAATTTCATTAAATAGAGATGTTTATTTTCTTAGAAAATAATGATTTTTACGAAATGATACGACGCAGTTGGAAATAAAATATGATACGACGCAGTTGTATTTTTGGCAGTCTTTTCAACAGGGATAATTTTGGCAAAATATTTCTATTTTATGGAATAATCACTTGCGCTTGATAAAAAAAACCCAGATCATTTGCGGTGTATAGCAATGTTCTGTTGCTTTTGATTATTTAGAATACATTGTGTTATGTCCAATATAACATTTAATTTGAAAGTTAACATTGCGGAAGCTCCTTTTCAGTTAAACATGTTACCTTATTGATCATAATATCTGAAATAATTTCTTATATTTTCCTGTATGTTCAATATTATCCCTATTTTTTATTCGCAAAAAATATAGAAATCTATTAACTTGAATTCATGATAGCTAGCTACGCTCTACGCCACTATTTTTATAGTGGTCAATGACCTATGAACATTTAGTTGTACTACACATAATATGTAAGGGAGTTGTCTCCCTTGTTTTTAGCTCTCCATTTGTATTTCATAAGAAAGACATTTTGTGCTCGTGTTAATAAACAGTTATATCAAGTCTATCCCGTATTCTTGTTTACTGGCGTGGTGGCAGCTGTCGGATAAAAACCCAGACTTCCAGTATACGTGATTAGTATCGTCATTAACGAACTGGTAACAAAAATATAGCCAAAAGCGGCCGGGACGTGACAAGTAATTGAAACACGACTCAATTCAAAATGGCTACGCATCGTGCTCCAAAACAATGGACACTATCTAAAAACGAAAAAATAACATCGTTTGAATCGTGGCAACAAAACCTGCAATATATCCTGTCTTTAGACTCAAATTTTGCTCCCTTTCTGGTTGACGGGTTTACATGGCTGAAAAAATCTGGCAACCCACTTCGTGGCTTAAACCGACGATGGGGAAGCAGTCCCAGAGGCAAAACGTCGTACCGCCGAACAAAAAGTTACACACCTGGATTTGATGCTGGGACAAATTGCCAATTATTGCCCAGTTATTTCAAGAAATACTATTTGTCAAGAATTCAACATCCTTATCAAATATCTGGCAGGCAATTCGACTTCATTATGGATTTCAGCGGTCAGGAGCAAACTTTTTAAACTTAAATGACATTAAATTAGAACCAGATGAGCGCCCTGAGGATTTGTATCAGAGATTAATTAGTTTTGCTGAAGACAACCTTCTCAAGGCAGGTGGCAATATTACACATCATGGGATGCCCCAACTGACGATGAAGATCTTACACCATCTATGGAAAATTTCATCATTCTGACATGGCTTCGCTTGTTTCACCCAAATCTTCTAGCTCTTGTCAAGCAGCGTTATGGAACTGACCTCCGGTCGAAGACTCTTGCTTCAATTAAACCCGAGATCTCTCAGGCGTTAGACAGTTTACTGGATGAAATTCACTCAATTAATGAATCAAAGGTTCTTAGGACTTCATTCAAATCCAGATTTCCGCAAAGTTCAAAACGCACACCAACCTGCCAACTTTGTAAACAAGCTGGCAGAACACGCTACCAACATTATTTAAGCAAATGTAACTTTTTTACCTGACTCTGATAAACAGTTCTTGAATTCCAGGGTGAGACAGACCACTGAAGATAACGAATTTATTGAGAATCTTTGTCAAACCGATGACCAAGATGATCAAGATGAGCATGATATCCCTCCGACACATTATACCGCTGTCACATCATCTTCGCGTAGGGTTAGTACTACTAAATCGCCGACGATGAAAGTTTTTCATAAGCATTACGCATTAATTGTCACGCTTGATACTGGTGCAGAAATTAGCATGATCAAGAGTTCTGTTGCTAAACACATTGGAGCAACTATTCAATCTACCAGTCAAAATGCACTTCAAGCAGATGGGTCAACTCCTCTTAATATTACTGGGGAGACTCATATCATGCTTACACGGGGCAAAAATCACTTCAAACTTGATGCGCTTGTAGTTGATAACCTTGATGTTGATATTTTAGCCGGCGTTTCATTTATGGCCTACAATGATATCTCAGTCAGGCCTTCAAAACACGAAATCAATATCGGTGATAATCAGAAGATTATCTATAGTAGTTTTAAATCCGAAACTGAAAACACTAACATCCGTCATGTTCCACCGTTCGTTTTGCGTATTACCTCTTCTGCTGTAGTTTGGCCCGGAGAATACATCGAAGTAGATATTTTAAATAATGCTCATGCCGATGCCACCCTTGCCATTGAGAAACGATATGATCATAGCAAAACAGTTGGGAACTGGCCACCACCTCAGTTAATAGAGGCGGTTGATGGCAAAATTCGCATACTTAATGACTCCGCCGATCCACAAAAGCTTCATAAGCATGACCATTTTTTGTCAAGTAAGACTAACTTCTCCGTCACAACTGTCACTAGTACTTTAGATGATGCTACTTTATCCCTGCTTCGACTCATGTGAAGAATTCCCATGACAAACACACTGCTAACTCAGGCACTGTTAACTTAGATCCTGACAACATCCTTCCACCAAAGTCTCGCTCTGAATTTCAGTCCCTACATGACCAATTTGATGTTGTTTTTAGTAGTGACATAAAAAGAGGCTACAACGGAGCTGTAGGTCCCTTTCAGGCTAAGGTCAATATGGCCCCTGTACAACCACCCCAACGAAAGGGGAGAGTACCCCAATATAATCGTGATAAGTTGGTTCAGTTACAGCATAAATTTGATGAACTTGAATGTCAAGGTGTATTCTGCCGACCAGAAGATCTTGACATATCTGTTGAATATCTTAACCCATCCTTTTTAGTTATAAAACCCCAGGGTGGCTATAGACTAGCTACTGATTTTGCAGATGTTGGTCGGTACAGTAAGCCCCAACCTTCTCTTATGCCTGATGTTGATTCTATTCTTCGCCTTATTGCTCCTTGGAAGTACATTATTAAAACTGATCTTACTAGTGCTTTCTACCAAATTCCACTTTCCAAAGATTCTATGAAATATTGTGGGGTTGCTACACCCTTTAAAGGTGTGCGAGTGTACACTCGCACTGCTATGGGTATGCCAGGGTCTGAGACAGCTCTAGAGGAACTCATGTGTCGAGTTCTAGGCGACTGTCTTCAGGACGGTATTGTCGCTAAGTTGGCTGATGACTTATATTGTGGTGGCAACACACCTGATGAGTTGTACACCAATTGGAAACGTGTCCTTACAGCCCTTTTACAAGTCAAACTTGAGACTGTCACCTTCTAAAACCGTTGTTGCTCCAACTTCAACAACAATTCTGGGTTGGACATGGTCAAACGGCATTATCACTGCTAATACTCACCGCATTTCTGTACTGTCTACTTGCCCACCCCCTACAACGGTGCGTGGCCTTAGGTCATTCATTGGTGCTTACAAAGTGCTTGCAAGGGTTATACCTAATTGCTCCTCTATACTTGCCCCTCTTGATGACAAAATTGCAGGACGACCCTCACAGGAAAAGCTGGAGTGGACTGATGACTTACATGTATACTTTGCTAATGCTCAGAAACTTATAAACACGCATAAGGCTATCGTTCTCCCTAGAGTTTCAGATCAATTGTGGATTGTTACAGATGGGTCTGTTGTCAAACATGGCATAGGTGCAACCCTTTACGTAACAAGAAACAACAAACTTTCACTTGCTGGTTTTTTTCAGTGCCAAATTAAGAAAAACACCAAGTTACATGGCTCCCTTGTGAGATCGAAGCGCTAGCAATCGCCGCTGCTATTAAACATTTCAGTCCGTATATTGTACAATCTAAGCATAGGTCATGTATTTTGACGGATAGCAAGCCATGTGTTCAAGCTATTGAGAAACTTTACAGGGGAGAGTTTTCTGCTAGTCCCAGATTGACATCGTTTTTGTCATTAGTCAGCCGGTATAATCTTAACATACGGCATTTAGCTGGATCTGCAAACATACCATCAGACTTCGCTAGTCGCAATGCCCCAGACTGCACTGAACCGCACTGTCAGATCTGCTCTTTTATAATAGAAACTGAAGATTCTGTTGTCCGATCAGTCCAGGTGAATGACATTCTGAATAATTTGACTAATTTACCTTTCACAACCCGCTCCGCATGGTTAGATATACAATCTGACTGCCCTGACCTTCGCAGAACTCATGCTCATCTTAAACAAGGCACTCGCCCTTCAAAAAAACTTACAAATATTAAAGATGTTAAACGTTATCTTAATGTGGTCTCTATCGCTAAGGATAACCTATTAGTTGTACCGAAAAATGATCCGCTTACACCTTACAATGAACTCATAGTTGTACCTCGCTCAGTCATAGACGGACTTGTGACAGCACTTCATCTGAAATTAAACCATCCGACAAAGCATCAAATGCAACTTGTAATGAAAAGACACTTTTATGCATTAGACTTAAATAATGCTATTGACAGCGTCTGTGAATTATGTCATACTTGTACTTCTTTGCAGAAGTATCCAGATACTTTAAATGAACAAACAACGTGCCCTCCACCAGAGGTTGTGGGAATTTATTTTTGCAACTGATGTTTTAAAACGAAATAAACAATTGATACTTGTGCTTCGTGAAACTGTAAGCTCATATACCTCAGCTTGTATAATTGAAAATGAAAAACATGATACACTACGTGTCGCTTTGTTGAAACTTATTCTCGGATTACACCCACTTGAGGGTCCAAGTGCTATCATCAGATGTGATGCAGCTCCAGGATTTGTAGCCTTGCGAGAAGACGAAAAACTCAAGTCACTTGGGATTGTACTTGAAATTGGTTGCGCGAAAAATGTAAATAAGAACCCTGTTGCAGAAAAAGCAATTCTTGAGTTTGAAAACGAACTACTTCGCCATGATCCCTCTGGCGGTCCAGTTTCAGAATTAGGACTGTCAGTTGTTATTGCAAGACTGAATTCACGTATTCGTAATTGTGGCTTATCATCACGAGAACTTTGGACCCAACGAAACCAGTTTACAAATGAACAGTTACCTTTATTGGATAGAGCTCTCATTTTAAGTCAGCATGAAAACCGCCTACGTAATCACCCATACAGTGAAAAATCTAAAATCAAGGTACATAAGCCCTTGTCTTGTCAAGAGTTATCAGTTGGCGATATTGTTTATCTTGTTAATGAGAAAAGTAAGCTCAAGGCTCGTGACAGATATCTAATTATATCTATTGAAAGTCCATGGTGTTACATTAAGAAATTTTCTGGTTCACAGTTAAGAGCTACATCATACAAAATAAAACTTAGTGAGTGCTACAGAGTTCCAAGTCAATTTACTGAGTGTTTGCCAAATCAAGTGAAATATTATAGTGATAATGATCATGTAAGTGAGGAGGAAGACGCGATACCAGAAGTTATTAACATTCCGGACACTTTGTCTCGTCCAGCATATGAACTGCCAAATCAACCAATTGAAAATAACTTATCTTTGGACCTTTCTCCAGAAGTAGTTGCTGAGCATGATATAAACTCTAGTCATTCTAATGTTGAACTCCGCACCATTAATACAAGTGAGCGACCACAAAGGGTTCGAAAGCCTCCAACTTACCTCAATGACTATGATTTGTCTTAATACTTGATTTCACATTATAACACCAGAACATTTTTCTTAATGTTATTCTAGTTCGTCTTGTTCAACATTATTTTTAAATGTTTTAAATGATAAATTTGCTTAATACTAAGATGCTGTATGTTGCTTAAATTAACCATTAGTCAAACATGTTGCATAATTGTATCCGTACTTCCTAGGGAAAGGAAAAAAAAGTCACGCCACTATTTTTATAGTGGTCAATGACCTATGAACATTTAGTTGTACTACACATAATATGTAAGGGAGTTGTCTCCCTTGTTTTTAGCTCTCCATTTGTATTTCATAAGAAAGACATTTTGTGCTCGTGTTAATAAACAGTTATATCAAGTCTATCCCGTATTCTTGTTTACTGGCGCTAAGTTAACTGTGGTACTGCATGTTCTGGATAATGACTGCTTTTTGTGGTTTGTTAACAAACTTTCACTCTACACATTAGCTTTACTAGGGGCAAGGACCTCAGGTGCGCCTTTGTGCATTATTTCAGGCAAAATGTTGCACCTGCAGAGAACCATCGACATTTTGAATCTAGCTTGATAGGTTTTCCACACGAAAGAATAAAAAGTCGAATTCATAGCAGTTCACTATATGATTTGAATTCAGTAAACAGCTCGGCCACGGTCGGACACACCTGTCTGATTTGTTTTTTCAACAAAATTTGTTAACGTCAGCTGTTCAAATAAGCAGCTTTTTATTAACTTCGGGTGTGAAGTTATAAGATTATAAATATTTGAATTAATTATAAAGAGAATAACATTTAAATTTCTTATTTCGGTATGACTAGCAGAGAAATTTTTAATGTAAACAGGGGGTAATCCTCTGTGAAGTCATTTTCTGAAAACCTTTGTTTAAGTTTTCAGGCAATTCATTATCAAATAAAAATCACACTTTAGTATGAAGGGATGTTAAGATGCCATGTCTCTTGTCTGTTGAAAATTCGATGCGATAATCTGACCTTAATTTTCTGTTCAATATTGTGAAAACTTCTTCAATACTGTTGAAAGATCATGTCTGCCTATATCTGTATCAAATTTATCGGTGCACAGCGTAAAATACCTTTGCAAAACGGACACCTTCTTTACAAAATAAACTGTAGTTGTATCATATGTAACTCGATTTTGAAAATTTAAAGTTTTTTAATGGAGAAGAATGATACTTAAGTGCAAATATAGAAAATACATTCCGTAGACCTTTCCTCATCGGCGATAAAGAAATGCAATACGACAACATCAGGGGTAAAGTTCCGCGGCGCTGAACATAAAATGACTAAACGGAACGCATAACCTACTTGCAAAATATATTGTAGCTTAACCATTTATAACTTATAATTTTAAAAATTTAATGTTCAGTTTCAAATAATAAAGCTCATCTGTTCTCTTCCGATAACAAGAGACATTTTCAAAATTTGTAATTCTTTCTCTCTGTTTTTTTTTTTTTTTTAAAAAGGTCTGTCCTGATTAATACTAGTACAGGGTTCAGCAGAGGTTACACTGGAATATTGAATTTTGTATCAAAAATTGTAATCACTCCCATTTCGATCTCACGGGAACAATTTTAGAAGCATGCTAAGGCAACACTGGTTCACTTTGTCATATGGTTGTGCGATCACGTGTTTATTGCACAATGTATATTGCATTTGATACAGTTTTTCGGAATTTGTAGATGCTTAATATGATAGGTACTTAAATGCGACCGAAAAATGCAGCCTTAATAGAATTGTATTACATTTCCATTTTTATGGAACCAATGAGTGACCTCTGCTTTTGACTTAAGTTGTAAACAAGAAATGTTGTTGGACGTTATTAGCATACCTAGCACATAATTTAAATAGTTTAAAACCAATATGCAGCCTGCAATGAAAATACAACTGCGTCGTATCATATTTTATTTTCAACTGCGTCGTATCATTTCGTAAAAATCATTATTTTCTAAGAAAATAAACATCTCTTTTTAATGAAAATTTAGTAAATGATGCAAAATTATGATTTGAAGTTTATGGTGAACTCTGAAAACGAGTATATAATTGATTTGAAGGAGAAACGATAGATAAAGCAATATGAACTGCGTCGTATCCACACAATTTCATAAAAATTCTGCTTCGCTTCGAGTTGCAAGTTCGCAATAACTTTTGTTTTACAAAATAGTTGTCTAAGCAACATATACCGAACGAAGCGGAAAATAGTGTAGCGTGTTAATACATATATCTGGTTTTCAGTCATTTCCAACAAAAAGAGTTATTAACAAAAACATACATTTTTTGTTCCAAGATGGCGGCGTTTGTTTACATTTTGTATGATACGACGCAGTTTTGATTCCCAGCCCTGATATCATCAATCACTACATTAGATAAAAAATCAATATTACATTTAAGGTTAAATGAAGCACAAGTTTTACATATTGTAGCAATTTAATATCATAACATCAACTACAAAATGCAAACTATGATCAATTTACATTTATCTAAACATTTTAAAGATAAAAATTGAAATTTTTCTTGTAAATGTTTCATTCATTTAATGAGTTTTGCAATATTTCAACTTTTCCATTAATATTATTTATAAGTTGTTATTTCTTATCAGTATATAAGGGATATTTTATAAAACATGAAATTCATTTTCTAATTAAAGCGGTCTTCACCTATTTTAAAGGTTAAATGTGTTATGTTTAGTTAAATCATTGTATATAGTCAAATCAAAAGAATTAAGGGAAAATATGAAGTTTGCCATCGTTAAAATACATAAGAAATAAGGAAACCCCTTGATACCTAAAAAATCCACCGGTCCGATTTTTTATATGTCAAATAAAGTGGGCGATTCATTTCCCGATCTTCTATTTTTAGAAACGATAGTCACTTTCTTGTTATTAAATGCTCTCGGGACGTTGTGTTAAAGAAGGCTTAACTTAACAGTGATATGATGTACTTTTCAAAGGTTAAGTTACTGGAAAACGTAGTTTGAAACATCACAAAATTATGTTTCTAATAGAAAATCAAAGCTGAAGGAAGGCTGCTTAAAAACAGTTATACGAGTATAAGCCTTTCATAATAAGGAATTGCTTAAGGTTTGTGTGTGTGTGTGTTTGTGTGTGTGCGCGCGTGTGTATATAAAGATATATATCGATATTATAGGTACGGGATACGTTTCCCATCGAAATATCAGATTGGATGAATGGTTTGATGAGAGGTAATGTCCTGTCATTCGAGACAACCATCGAATCCTTTGAGAATCCGTAAGATTTTATGTACAGATTTTATTACGTAACATAACATTAAGTTGCTTTTCTTTAGTTGCATATTTGTATACCATATTCGTTTAAGAATGTGCTCACTTAGTGAGCAATGCTTACAACCTTATTAATTGTGTCTAGTAATAAATAAAAAATAATAACGATATAATATTATTGTATTGTCTCTTGCGATTTCATGCGTTATATTTCCTAAAAGTGTTAAAATCCAAGATTTGTGACAGTTTGTGATAGGGATCCAAAGACGAATATCCAAAAACGAAGATCCAAATTTATAATTCTTACGTGCAGAAATATTAAAGTGACTCCACTGAGGTTGTTTGACTTGATGAGACTGAACATTTCTTTTCCAGATAAATGTACCATTTGATGTACGTTTAGACCACAAATCTTTGTGCAAAATTTCAGATCATTCGCGCACTTCGTTTTTCCAGAATAATTATTCAAATTGTAAAAGTATGACCAATAATGAAAAGCCTTTAAACGCTTTTCACTCAATACATGCTAGGACAATCATAAAATTACGATTTTCAATATATTCAACGTATATTTCTTAACTATTTTTGCATTTATTTCTGTTAGAAGTGCCCCATCTCATTTATGTAAGAAATTCAGATGCTATATTTTTAGGCTTTTAAACCTCAATGGAGCCGCTTTATTGACGGTTTATGTGTCTAGTTCGAATCTCCAAATGTTCCTCAAGTCGCCATTACATCATTTACAATACAATTTCTTTGGAAATGTTTTTATATCATTTATATAGTGAAGTATCATAAAAAACATTTCATTTTACTGGCAGAAAAGCAAGCTAATATCCGTTACACAGCATACGAACATTTGTTCATTTAATTCATGACGGCATATTTATAATTTTCTCAATACATTAAGAATAAAACTATGATCATTTTCTTTTATCAATTTTTAGAACGCAAATAGCATTTGCTGGCAAGTTTGAAATGAGAGGAACTTATCCCGTCTTATCATCTAGCAGTTTTTTAACGATCATGTAAATACATGTATATTTATTTCATTGTTTATAAACAATCATGACTTACAAAATAACAATAACAAAGAACAAGTATAAGTGTTTAATAAAATCGCCGTTCTGTCGGTTATATCCTGCCTGCTATAATATTTTCTTTTGAAAGAAATATTCTGAATAACATTTACCCCGCAGGAGCCTTCAGATTGATTTCAAGTTCCGAGCACGAAGATTTTTGTTTGTTTGTTTGGGGTTTACGTCACACCGACATGGTAAAGGTCATTTGGCGACGTTCAAGCTTTACTGTAGGAGGGAGACCTCAGGTGCCCTTCCGTGCATTATTTCAGGCACGAACGGGCACCTGAGCAGAACCACAGACGTTCCGTAAGCTAGCTGGATAGCTTCCTCACATGAAAAAACCAAGGTCCCTGTTGGGATTCGAACCCACAGCGGTGAGGGGCAAGTGGTTTGAAGTCAACGCCTTAACATGCAAGAAGATAGTATTTCGATTCTACATACAAGAAGCCTGACAAAAAACATTGTTTGTTTGTTTGTTTGATTTTCGCCTTTTCCTAACAGTATTTCAGTCATATAGGCGGGTAGTTTCCTAACCATCGTTTTGGAGAGTTACACCAGTACTAGACTACCTTCCTCCGCGCTAAACTACCAAAGCATCTCCCTGGGATCGAACCCACGCCAGAGAGGTAACTGGGTTGGAAGTTATCGACTCTAACCCGTCGACCACGGAGGCGGTTGACAATAACATGGCAATACATATACAAGTAACAATCAACTTTAATATTATTCTTGAATACTTTTTATAAAATACATTAATTTTTATGCCGTTTTGAATTATTGTATTTAGTATTGATCAATACTTTCATTGCAAGGGAGATCGTGTACAAAGGCACTCAAAACGATGGAAGCAAAGTTCTAGGAAACGTCGACACTAATAAATGCGCCGTGAACAATGTTGTCAGAGGAGAGAAAACACGTTTTTCTTTCAAATTCGAAACAAATGTCAGCATGGAGGTATTGTTTAATAAATGATATTTTCTTATTCAAAATAATGCTATTATTTTCAAATTTTATTATTTATTTGACAACTGAATCATTTAATTACTTGCTAGGTAATGGACACACTCTAGATGAAAGTTAAAAATTACTGATACCTGTATTTCAGGAAAATGTAAATTTCATCTCATATTTATTATAATTGCTCTATTTTAACAGACCTTCTTAAAGGAACTCCACTGAGGTCCATAAGGCTAAATATAAATTGTATTTATTACATAAACCAATTGGGGTGCTTACAACAGAAATATATTCAAAACAAAATTAAGAAATATACTCAGAAATAAATCAAAACTCGTTTTTTCGTGCTATCCTTAGCCCAATTTGAGTGACAAGTGTTGCATCGCTTTTGAATTTTTGGAGCAATTTCCGCAATAAGAATAAACATTCCGGAAAAAAGAGTGAGCGAAAGATTTGAACGTTAGCGTTAGTACAGAACAATAATCTCCATAAATAACTATAATAAAACACCGATACCATTTAGAATTTTGCTATGAATCAAGCTTTTACTTATATACACTCAAGCATGGCTATAACTTTAATGTGATAATTTTTACCATGCTGTAATCCAATATTTATTGTTAACGCACTATTAGAACAGAATATAACAAAATAGAAGAGAACAACACGTTATCTATATCATGCAGTTCCATTTTCTGTCTCACTTTCTTAAAAATGACTATAAAAATGTCTGCTTATCAGATTATTTTCTTTCTCTTATAGGTAATCATCGACAATTCGATCTTTTGCAGGCTTGACATAGAGCAGGGCAATCTTGGCAACATTAACTACTTGTTAGTGTCAAAAAATGTGCATTCAATTTCTTTCGGTTAACATACCTTTATTTGATAAATACATAAGTAGGTGAATAAATAAGGCCTTGATGAAAAGTATTTTTCTCGGAATTATATTTTCACTGTTTTTTTTAAATTCTAAAACGCCTATGAATTTAATATTTAGAATAAATGTTTAAAAAAACTGAACACACATTTACTTTACAATTTTCTAAACATTTTATTTATCATACAACATTTTACATTTGTCTACAAGACGTTGAGTACTTCTGAAATCAGCTTAATTGATAAATTATTAAGTATCTTATCTCATTTTGTCCCGTTTTTTAGCTGATTTGCTTACAATAATTATATTCATGTTTGCAACGGATATTTCACCCAGATGTTTATATTCATGGTTCAACCAATGGTTCTTAGGAACGTTACAGGCCTTGCACAGTATTTTAGGAAAGATAAACATTTAAGTAGCTTTGTATGTATTTATGATTCCCCAATTATATGTAAGAAAATTGAAAATCAGGCACTGTTAAAATTGTTAAGAAATCATATTGTTTTACTGATAGTTAATTAGACATTTTTGAAATTGTCATCGATCAGTTATTTAGTTTAGAGGATTTGGGCATATTCTGGTTATTACTCAATCTTTATGAATATGGCCCAAATTGATACATTTAATGTGATGTTTTGGTTTGGTTGCTGCCATTCTTTATAATTGGAGCACCTAGCAATTTTTTTCACCAATGGAATTCATATATCGTTGAACATTTGTTACTCTCAAAATACAGATTTAAAAGTTGAAAATCAGTCATTTGAGCCAAACAATTATAGGAATTTGAATAATAAATGCGAACAATCTAAATGTATAACTGACTTTTTTATTTGCACCTGGTGACTTATAATTTTAAAGGAATCGGTCAAAATTTGAGTCTTTTTCTTGATGAATATGACCTTAATTGATTCATTTCAGGTTTGATTTTTGGTACGTTGGCGGTAAATTAGTCTCACTGCCTGTCTTTGTTTTGGGAATTAATTGTAAATTTTCGTTTTTGTCAAGGAATTTTATATATCTTTGAATAATGCAGAACAACTGGTTTAGTGCTTGTGTAAAAGATTCAAAACATTCGGACTTGTGTATTCAGCCATTCCTCTCTAAACTTCAAAATTGACCATTGCCCTTGGCCTCTCAGACATACATTTTCAGGTTCTCATAGTTATAATGGAAATTAACTTTAGTAGTGGACTTCGACAAATTAGACGTTATATATAGAGAATAGTGATTTTGTTTTTGCAGAAACATAATTTAATTTTATCTTTTTTATTACAGTTATCTATTAATTTTATTTTTCTAATAAGTCACAATACTTTCTTGGAATAAACACTTTGATAACATTATTTGTTAGTCTTTCCTTTCTGCCACTTTGTAAGATCATTTTTCAAAAAGGTGATAAACAATGTTAGACATATTTACTACTGTAATGTTAAGAATTAGTTTAGTCTACTCATGTGCAAACGGTTACAGATATGCATGAAATAGAGAGAACAGAATCCATAAAGATCGCCCAAATATTGCAAAAAAGAGATTTTTTAGAAAAAAGACGAAGATCGCAATTATTGTCACCTTACCTTGCTTGTTCACTACAATTTTGCATTTTGATGAATATATATTTAACACATAACATGTTGAAGTAACATGATCTATTCAGTTTACAAATGCATATGCATTAATAAAGATGCATGCAACTTATAGGACAGTTTAAATGGCAAAATGTAAAAAATATATATAAAAAATCTTTTTATCATTTGAATGTATGTCTATGGTTCCTTCGTATGAAAGTCAGCATACACGAATAGCAGTATAGATAACGTTTCAGGACATTGTCAATATGTTCAACACGTTTTATAAATAAGCGTTGACTTTTGAAGATAAAAGCACGTGTCTTTCATGTTATAATAATCGCAAAGACAGAGAAATGTTCTGTCTATGATGCGAATGTAGTGGGACCTTAGTCATATTTGATCATTTCACGAACACATATTAAAATAGTACTGTAAAATTTGTTATAGTTTTATTTCTATAACCTTAAATTTACTTAAAGAGAATCACGTGGAAGTTGATTCCATTTAAATAAATAAATGGACCGAGGTATTGCATTTCTTTTTCTAGAAATGACAAAATTGAGAAGAATGAAAGAAAACTGTTTTGCATTTAATATCTCCTTATATGGTTCCTATTTTTGAATTCCAGGAAAGATGGAATATTTGTTTGTAAATGCTATGTTACTTTTTTTCACGTCCTTGTGTTGTTTGTTTTCTTGTACATGCCTGGCCAGGGCAATCAAAACGAAAATGTATTTTACATGTACTATTATATTTTACAAACGTTTTTTGTGATAATTGAAACTTACAGTGGTGCCCTTTTAACGTGGTTTTATGGGAGGCCTTAAAATATTATCTCTAAACTGTAGAGGTTTAAATGGTATAAAAAAGCGGAAAGAATTATTTCGTTTTCTAAAAGAAAATAAATCTGATATTTACTGTTTGCAAGACACTCACTTCACTTTAGACATGCAAAAATCTATATACGCTGAATGGAACTGTGAATGTTACTTTAGCTATGGAACATCCAATTCCAGAGGTGTAGCTATTTTTTTCGGAAAAAATATTGAATACAAAATTAAGAACACAATTATTGATAAGAATGGAAACTACATTATTTTAGATATGACCATTTATGATAAAAACCTAACACTTGTAGGCATTTATGGTCCAAATTCTGATCAACCGCAATTTTATGAAGAAGTTTTTAATAACGTAAGAAAAATTAATAATGAATATTGTATAATATGTGGGGACTATAACTTGGTCATTGATCCGCAACTTGACTATTACAATTATAAAAGGTTAAATAATAAAAATGCAAGGAATACAATGATAAAGTATATGCATGAGCACTGTCTGGTTGATATTTTTAGAGAACTTTTTCCAAGTAAACGGCGATACACCTGGCGACGAACACGGCCAATTCAACAGGCAAGATTAGATTACTTTTTAATATCTGAAGCTATGCAACAATTTGTAGAGCAACATAGTATTGACGCAAGTTTCCAATCAGATCACTCTACCATAACACTGAAATTGAAATTTGATGACTTTAAACATTGTAAAGGTCTTTGGAAACATAATAATTCTCTTTTAAAAGATCTAAAATATCTTGAAACAATAAATGAGGTGATAGATAAGATAAAGATGCAATATGCTCTACCGGTTTATAATGTTGACAATATAAAGAATATTCCAGATAATGAAATACAGTTTACAATAAATGACCAGCTATTCTTAAAAACGTTACTTTTAGAAATTAGAGAGAAGTCAATATCTTATAGTTCATACATAAATAAGCTAAGAAAAATACAGAAAGTCAAATATTAAAAGAAATAAGTTCTATTGAAGCCAATTTATCAGATCAAAATGTTGATAAGCTGCTCTTACTAAGAGATGAATTATCTCAGATAAATAATGAACGACTTCAGGGATACCTTATAAGATCAAGGGCTAAATTATCCCTTGAAGGTGAAAAACCTACTACATATTTTTGCAATTTAGAAAAATATAATTACATTTCAAAAACAATTTAAAGAGTACAAAATGAAAATGGAACTATAATTGATAATCAGGGAAGACATTTTAAAAGAAACAGATAGATATTATGAAGCTCTGTTAAAAAAAAGAGAATCTAATGAAATAATTGATTTAATGATTTTACATATAATATTAATAATAATAAACTCACAGATACAGAAAGCCAAAACTTAGAAGGTGAAATAACTTATCATGAGGCATCATTTGTTTTTAAAAAACATGTCAAACAACAAAAGCCCCGGCTCATCTGGTTTTGGAGCCGATTTTTATAAAGTATTCTGGGAAAAAATGGGACATTTTATTGTAAGAGCTCTAAATGAAGCATATAATGTCAACCAGTTATCCATTACTCAAACACAAGGAATAATTACATGTTTACCTAAGGAGAATAAATCTAAACTTTTTCTTAAGAATTGGAGGCCAATAACTTTGTTAAATACTATATATAAGATTGGATCTGGATGCATTGCAAACAGAATTAAAATATTTTTAAATAAACTTATTAGCAAAGATCAAACGGGTTTTATAAAAGGAAGATATATCGGAGAAAATGTTAGACTGATATATGATATTATGAACTATACAGAAGAAAATGATATTCCTGGATTAATTCTTTTGATTGACTTTGAAAAAGCATTCGATTCGCTATCTTGGGATTTTGTACAGAATACCTTATCTTTTTTTCAATTTTGGTGCATCAATTAAAAAATGGTTTAATATCTTTTATGAAAATGCAACATCAGCTGTTTGTCAATGTGGATTCTTATCCAAATTTATCAATGTACAGCGAGGCTGTCGTCAAGGCGACCCTCTTTCATGTTATATATTTATATTATGTGCAGAAGTTCTTTCCCTTAAGTTAAAATCCGTAGAAAATATTAAAGGAATACATATTAAACAGACTGAACATTTACAGTCACAGTTTGCTGATGATACCACTGTAATGTTAGACGGAACACTACAATCTTTAAATGCAATTCTTGATGCTTTATCACTTTTTGCTCAGATCTTAGGGCTCAGAGTGAACTTTGAAAAGACATAGGCATTAAAAAGTACAGCAGTGATAGCATAAAAACTAGATGGAAACTGAATTGGAACGAAACTAGTTTCAAAATGCTTGGTATAACATTCCATGTGGATTTTGAAAAAATGATAGATCTTAACTTTAAAAAAACAGTAACCAATATAGAAAAATGATTAAACAATGGAATGGAAGAGCTTTGACTCCAATTGGTAAAATAACAGTAATAAAAACAATACTTATCTCACAACTAAACCATTTATTTATAATGTTGCCGAATCCTTCAGATAAATATATACAACAAATTAATGATACATTATATGCTTTTATTTGGAATTGAACTTCAAAAATTAATATAAATGTGTTAGTTAAAGATTACATGGAAGGGGGTTTAAGAATGGTAAATATAAATGCTTTTATGAATGTGTTAAAACTTACATGGTTAAGAAGAATTATTTCAAGTGATGGATGTTGGATAAGTATTTTAACACAGAGTATCGATGTACAAAAATTAGTCACGTGTGGAAAGCATTATGTCGAGAAAATGTCAAAATCTATTAAAAATGAATTCTGGAAACACACTTTAAATGCATTTTCATTGTTTATTGAGCATCAAAAATGTGATAAAGAAGACATTTGTAACTTACCTTTATTTTACAATCAGAACATTACTATTGGCAATAAAAGTATGTTTTGGAAATCTTGGTATGATAAGGGAATTCGTTGTATTTATGATATCTTACAAGACAATGGCCAGTTTTATACTCCAGAAGAATTAGGCAAAATCTACAATATAAATATCAATCATCTTTTATATTTAGGAATTAAAAAAGCAGTTACAAACTTTTTTCAAAATGTCTGCTTCAACCCTTTAACTTTTAAGAGAGAAAAATTGCCAACAATTCCAATACACATTAAAGGGATAATTAAAGACCAAAAAGGCTCAAAATATATGTATGATTCGCTTAATGTCAATTTCAGCAAGCCCGTTTGTCAGGTCAAATGGGCACAAAAACTATGCCTCCCAAATGATGATGAATACTGGAAGAATATATATAATTTACCATTGAAATTGACAAAAGATACTTATTTACAATGGTTCCAAGTAAGACTTATCCATAGGATTTTGGGTACAAATAATCTTTTGTTCAAAATGAAATATATTAACAGTCCCTTATGTAGCCTTTGTAATCTTCATGATGAAACTATAGAACATATCTTTTGGAAATGCATCACAGCAATAAATTAATACACTAAATTTGTATAGATAAACTAAACATGCCAAACTTAAATGAAGAAACTATGCTTTTTGGTTACACTAAAGGAAACAATACAATAAATATTGTAAACAATTTAGTTCTTTTATATGTCAAAATGTATATTTTTAAATGTAAAACTAATAAAACAATGCTATCTTTTGCTGGTGCTATAAAGTATATTTCATATGTTTTAAAGGTAAATGAAGAAAAAGCTATCCAATGTGGAAATCTTGACCAATTTAAAAAAGACTGGCATACTATTTTAAATATATGTCATTAATCATAATATAATAGAGACCTATCCAAATTTTTTGTTCCAATCTGATAATGATTAATGTGAATCATCAAAATACTTGTTCGTATGTTGATGTTAGGAGCGACCTTTGTCTTTTCAGTTTTCATACCTAGCTTTGTTTGAGCATACATGGAAGAATAAATTCATGTTTGTAGTATTTTTGAACGTGCCCTGGCCGCAAAGTATTTGTCTTTGATGTTTTTGTTGTGTTATATTGTTGTTTTCTTTTGTAAATAATCATCCTTTTTCGTATGTCTATTTATTCTATCGTCAAGCCTCCTAGCTTACCCCATTAGTATCTTTAGTTTGTGTATTACTAATAAATATAGAAAAAAGTAATTATTTTTTGTTTAAGGCATAATGTAGATTTAGTAATATTTTTCTATGTCTTGAACTTATAACCACCTTTACATATTCAATTTTTCAAAAAAAAGTTTTGCCGTAATTTACTTTATGTTAATACTATGTTAACTTTTCATGTTTTAACACATTATTGTAAGAATGTTAAGGGATGGACCTCCGACCCTTAAATAGTCATGCGACGGAGGCAATAAATGGGGTCACCTTCGGGGCCTGAAAAAAAAAAAAAAAAAAAATTGAGAAGGGTTTATGTATTTTTATGTTATGCTTTTTAGTGGTTTACTGATTTATCCTAGAAAATTATATTTCAGAATTTCACAGTGACAAGTATCAAAATATAAGTTCACACTTTTCAACGACTAAACAAAACTACTTTTTAAGATTCTTTTCCCATGTGGTACCTCAATTTTATTTTTGTTGACAATTCTGACAATGTCAGGCTGTTAAGAGAAAATCAAAGCTGAAATTGATAAAGAACTTTAATGTCAAAAGTAATAAAAAGAAAAAAACTTACTTCTATTCAAATTCAAATTACCAATCACTAAATATGGTCTCTATTTTTTTATCCATTTTTACAGTCTGAAAAAATACATTCCTTCCACATGCAAAACTGATGACATTTGGGCATATTTAAGTATCCTATGAGCAATAACTGCCGTATGCAAGTTATTGTTTGTTACAATCCTCAAATAAGTTTTTTTCTTTTACAAATGTGTATAACTAACAGATCCTAATGATATCCCTCTGAATCAAACACAATTTTCCCCTCCAGTGAAATATAAAGCTTTTAAAAATGGCGGCCCCTTACATTGCACAAAGCCAAGTCTAATATGAATTCGCAGTTAGTAACAGACCACCATGAGGCGACACATGTGATCACTGATCGCTCTTGTATTTAAATGAGTGATATTTTAAATTCTTTGCAAACCGAGTCTACAACATTTTCAATTCTGCCGTTGGTACTCTTTAAGGATACTGTTTTTTTCTATCCTATAAAAATGATGTTAAAAAATAGAAATATACGAAAGTCGTCGGCACAAAACGGATATGAAATATCTCCGACTTTTACACGACAAAGTAAGTATTTTGAGGTGGAAAAAGTTACTGACCTATCACACACCACGTTTTCTAATGCTTGCGAGGGATCAGTCTTCCTTCAGATTTTTTTCTTTCTGTTCACAAAACATAAATTCAACCTGTCAATTAACTGTGAATTCTCTTCTATCGGGTAAGATTTATTTGTTATACCCCCGCACAACAAAGTTGTAAGGGGGGTATCCCCGCACAACAAAGTTGTAAGGGGGGTATACTGGAATCAGCTTGTCCGTCCGTCCGGCCGTCCGTCCGTTTTTTCTTGTCCACCCAATAACTTAAGATTCCTTTGACCCTTAGTCTTCATATTTGGCATGGAGGTTAGTCATGATTAGTAGATGACCCCTATTGATTTTGAGGTCACCAGGTCAAAGGTCAAGTTCACAGGGGCCTTGACTTCAAAAAGCTTGTCCGCCCAATAACTTAAGATTCCTTTGACCCACAGTCTTCATATTTGGCATGGAGGTTAGTCATGATTAGTAGATGACCCCTATTGATTTTGAGATCACCAGGTTAAAGGTCAAGGTCACATGGGCTTTGACTTCAAAAAGCTTGTCCGCCCAATAACTTAAAATTCCTTTGACCCACAGTCTTCATATTTGGCATGGAGGCTAGTCATGACAAGTAGATGACCCCTATTGATTTTGAGGTCACAAGGTCAAAGGTCGAGGTCACAGGGGCCTTGACTTCAAAAAACTTGTCCGCCCAATAACTTAAGATTCGTTTGACCCATAGTCTTCATATTTGGCATTGAGGTAAGTCATGATTAGTAGATGACCCCTATTGACTTTGAGATCACCAGGTCAAAGGTCAAGATCACAGGAGCCTTGACTTCAAAAAACTTGTCCGCCCTATAACTTAAGATTCCTTTGACCCACAGTCTTCATATTTGGCATGGAGGTTAGTTATGATAAGAAGATGACCCCTATTGAATTTGAGGTCACCAGGTCAAAGGTCAAGGTCACAGGGGCATTGACTTCAAAAAGCTTGTCTGTCCAATAACTTAAGATTCCTTTGACCCACAGTCTTCATATTTGGAATGGAGGTTAGTCATGATTAGTAGATGACCCTATTGATTTTGAGGTCACCAGGCCAAAGGTCAAGGTCACAGGGACTTTGAGATCACCAGGTCAAAGGTCAAGATCACAGGAGCCTTGACTTCAAAAAACTTGTCCGCCCTATAACTTAAGATTCCTTTGACCCACAGTCTTCATATTTGGCATGGAGGCTAGTTATGATAAGAAGATGACCCCTATTGAATTTGAGGTCACCAGGTCAAAGGTCAAGGTCACAGGGGCATTGACTTCAAAAAGCTTGTCTGCCCAATAACTTTAGATTCCTTTGACCCACAGTCTTCATATTTGGCATGGATGTTGATCATGATTAGTAGATGACCCCTTTTGATTTTGAGGTCACTGGATCAAAGGTCAAGGTCATAGGGACTTTGACTTCAAAAAAGTTGTCCACCCATTAACTTAAGATTCCTTTGACCCACAGTCTTCATATTTGGGATGGATGTTGATCATGACTATAAGGTGACTACTATTGATTTTGAGGTCACTGGGTCAAAGGTCAAGGTAGCAGGGACCTTGACAAAAAAAGGTTTTCTTCTCAATTGCTAAAGAATGTCCTGTCCGCAATGTATTGATTTTAACATTTTCACATTTGAAGCATGTAGAATACATAACTTAGCAATGCACTGGCTTAGTAACCTCAGATTTGGCAGGGAGGTTGTCCTTGAGCTCTAAATGGCCACTGTTGATTCTGACAAAGTGGTATGCGGGAGTATTCACGCCATGAGAGTGGCAGTTCTAGTTTGGATAAAATCCCGTTAGATCTGTAAATCGTCGATTGACCGTTCCTGCAAAACCACTACGAATAATATAATGATTTCTCAGTACTAATAAACTTCTTAAATAGGGCAACTGCTATCATAAATTGCAAACATATCTTTCTTAATTTTATAATTGTAAATTCGGTATCATTTCGAAATTCAATTGCGATTTAAGAAGTCTTCTACGACTAGGGATAAGTAAGCTTAGTTTGGTTTCTAACTTTCTATGGAGATGTGATTTACAAAGATCTTTGGTCATGTTAACTTTTCTGCTGCCTTTTGTAAAATAATTAAACGTTTTATTACCCTACTATTTTAAGTTATACAGAATGTTCTACCTTTTTACAGTTGTGCAGTGCAATTTCCTCTGACGGACTAAACAGAAAACTCTTTCGTGGACAGTTCTTTTAACCTATAAGGATAAATTTTTCTTAATTTTGCTTTGTTTTGCCTTTGTGGTAGCTCTGTCTTCCTTTCAGATATTAAATACTTATTGTTATGGTCATTTTAGTATAATTAAAATATGGATGTACATTAGCATTTCTCAGTTTTACTTATTTCACCTCTTGTAACCTCTTGTAACCATAACAACTCTTTCTCCTGGCGCTTATTCATTTTATTTACACTGTCTCTTCTGAAAGCTTAAGTGAGGTTTGGTGAAATATTTACCGCTGTATACCTTCCTGCAGTGCTTATGCTGCTTACCGTTCAAAGGCGACGCCCCTCTGTGTTCCTCAGTTTTATGTCTTATTTAGTGTTACATACAATTGTGGTGACATTTGCGTCCTTTCTTGTTAATGGTATGTATCTTCCCTTTCCCGCAATATTGTTTTTATTGGTTTTTTTTTCATATTTTTCCAATCATACAGGGTGTTTCCTTATATGTCATACACTTTTAATCAAATGTCTCGTTTATGTAAGAATGTCAGTAATAATGAAAAATGTACCATATTAAAGGGAATGCTGTCCAATTATAAAAGTGTAGTTTTTTCCTTATTTAACCTACCAATAATATATTTTAGCTACGCTTGAAAACATGGTCCATTTATAGCATATACTCAAAATGACGTCCATTATGGCGTCGCACCATCTCCACACGTTTCATGAAGTTTTCCATCACATTATTGCACATGTCACTAGTAATCTTTCTTATTTAATTAACATCTTATGGACTGTTTAAGCTGATCTGTTGTCTTTGTCTGCACTTTGTAGACTCTGTCCTTGAGATAGCCCCAAAGAAATAAATCCAAAGGACTGGGATCTGTCATCCAAACGGAAAAATCAAAGCGTTGGTTGACATCACTGTCTTTCAAATGTTGGAGCGCTGACAAGTATTGTATAAGGTGTTAGTTTGAGATCAAATATTAGAGTCCTGTACACACTTGTCACACTTAAGGAATTTGAAATATCAGAGAGAATTCTTCTTACAGACCTTTGTTGTGTTTCACTTATCACCTGTTTCACAGCTGCAACGTTTTCGTCACTCCGGCTGGTCCTAGGGCTGCCCTGGTTACTGTGTCTCTGGTCAAGTACACTTCCATGCTGCTCAAATCTTTTAATTACTCTGCTTACTTGTAGCCTTGTCACCCTTCTATCGGCAAGGTACATTTTCCTCATTCTTCTAGTTACAGATATGATAGAATATAGTTCATAGTACAATTTTATGATATCTTGACACTTTTCCATGGACAACGCCATCACGAAAATAACAGATAATAATGACGTCATAGATGACGGCATGACGTTAACGTTTTCCCGTATTTTACGTCGCATTCAAAATGGTGAAGTGTCTAGTTTATTTTGGTATAAGCATTTTGTTTGTAGCTATAAAATCAGTAAAGCAACAATTATTTGAAAGTGTATCACATATTATGAAACACCCTGTATTTTCTCATTGACAGGGCTCATTCCGAATTAAGAAACTGCCGCTCAAGTTAATGGAGCCATGTTATTCAAAGTGTGTTTCATCACCACCATGATTTAATAGAAAAGATTGTGTACAGCACATGGTTCCCTGGGATGAAATTGTGTGTCAGATGAAATTTTATTTCATCGAGTGGGCTTTAAAAACAGTATTCTCACGAGTGGCGTACTTTTTTAAAGTTCACGAGATGAAATAAAATTACACATCAAACAAACAAATTTTCTTATTATTCAATGTTAAAAACAAGTTAAACCGAAATTTCCCTAATATTAACGTTAATATTAAAATCTGTTTTCCCGATTGTGAGCCTCATTTAGTCGAATTTCTCTAAATACAAGTATATAAATATAAATCTTGGGCTGAAGAATAAGTTCGACAATCAACGTTAAATGGCGGTGATATTATTCATTTTATTAAAATGATATTAATGATCGCTTGTTTTAATAATAGAAACAACCAATATTAGTAGGAGAAAAAGTAACTTCATGTTGGGACAAGTTTTGTGACAGACGGACAGACAGACGGACAGTGCACAACTAGACTCGGTACTGATCATTCCTGTAAAGTTTGGATAAAATTGCATCAGTAGTTTATGAGGAGTAGTCCGGACAAGCTTTTGTGTATCTGGCAAAACACAGAAAAAATCACCTTCTTATCAAAGCGCCATAACTCGGCCAAAAATCATTAAACCGGAAAATTCGTGCAATACGCGCAAGGACTTGAGCTACAGATCAATCCTGTAAAGTTTCATTGAAATTGCATTAGTGGTATAAGAGAAGTAGTCGGACAAACTTTGAAAATAAAAATCATTAAAGGGCCATAACTCTGACAAAAATCATTGAACCGGAAAATGCTGACAATATGCACAACTAGACTTGGTACTGATCATTCCTGTAAAGTATGGATGAAATTGCACCAGTAGTTTATGAGGACTAGTCCGGACAAGTTTTGTGACGGACGGACAGACAGACGGACAGACAGACGACGGAAAAGTGATCCCTATATGAGGCGACACAAAAATGGGAAGAGAATTTATTCAGATAAAACGAATTTTTAACAAATTATCACTCATAAAATGTTGAAGAGGTCGAGTTCAGAAATTATTCATAATCAGATGCAACGAATTTAAAAATCACTCATGTTACTTTCGATTAGAGTTCACTTAAAATATAATTTATTGATAATCAGATTGATCACATAAACCGCGGCGAAGGTGTGAAATAAATAGAGAATAAGTGTAACTCTTTTTAATAGTTTACCGTTCTTATTTTATATTTGTAATAAATAGAATATTACATTCGTGTTTGTTTGTTTGTGTCATTTTACGCCTTTCCCCAACAGTATTTCAGTCATATAGGCGGGTAGTTTCCTAACCATCGTTCCTGGGAGAGTTACACCAGTACTAGACTACCTTCCTCCGCGCTAAATTACCAAAGCATCTCCCGGGATCGAACCCACACCAGAGAGGTAACTGGATTAGAAGTCATCGACTCTAACCCCTCGACCACGGAGGCGGTTTACATTCGTGTAGATTCAATACTAAATCTATTGAACTTTTTGAATAAAACAATATTATGCTCGCCAGAGGCTCATTAAATGTGATTTTATTCAATGAGTTCCAAAAATAAAGTATTAAATCTACACTCATTCAATTTTTTGTTTAAACATATTTTATTGTATAAATATACACGTACGCATGCACACACACACACACGCACGCACGCACCCACGCACGCACGCACGCACGCACACACACACACACACACCAACACACACACACACACACATCAAATCATCAGTCGTTTTTTAAAGAAAAATAATTAATGCTAGATACGGCTAAATTGAACATTTCATAAGATATGCGTGCGCATGCGTTGCTTGAAACTCAGTTAATTTTTCACGAAATTTCACGAAACTAAAGAAAAATCCCTTCAGCATTACAAGTGTGTTTTTATAAATAGACCAACACAAGTTGCTAAAGATCTTGTAAATAAAATAATGTTACAAAAAGTAGCCAGCCGAAAACTCAAAGCTTGAATATCAAGTGAACATATCGACCTATTTACCAAATATATCTCTTGCAAATAAGAAAAAGCACAGTCCTTTTTAGATGATATCATTTACACGGCAACTTAGAATCTATTATAAAAGAATTAATCATACTTTTTACTTAATGATGAGATCACATTGTAGATAAACAGTGTATAGAATATATTAACTTAAAGGATTTTTTCTTTACCTCCTTTAAAATTTAGGAAACTGATTATTAGATGTGATTGTGTTGTGCTTAACTATGTGTTTAAAGGATATTTAAGAAAAGTAAAAGGTACGATCTATCATTGCCCTCTTTTCGTGACAAAAAGCAACTTCAATATATCAATACAAGTACTTAATTCAGTTTGAGAAGTTGTGATCATGTAGAACTCCTTACAAGAAAATTGATAGTCTTGGGTGTCTATAATGCTGAAGCAGGAGCACATAGTTAACAACCTGGCGGTCTTTATTTCTTCCATGAAATATACTGACCGCACATTTTTTAAAATATTTTTTCCCTCAGAAACAGATGTAGAAATGAAATACATTATTTTTATAACGTTTAAATAATGTTTAAGAACATGATATGTGCTTGTCCTGAAGAAAATATTAATGAATATGAAATAATTTGTCATCAAAGCAGCAAAACGTAAACAACGTAGTACTTTGACTTCCATACACAATACTTAATAATTATAATTGTACTTATTGCCAAAAAGCAACATATAAAAAAGATGGTTCAGGTAATTGACCAATGAGCAATATTATTAAAGTGCAACAAAAGTAAAATTTTTAAGAAAAAAACAAACAACATTTCTGAGCCATAATGGGCCATTAATTATTGACTGACGTCTTTGATTTTTACAGTTCATAGATCTCTTTGCTGTGGTAACGTTTCTTGTTATTTTGGTTTGTGGTAACGTAAACCTAGACACAAACAGACTTTAAATTTATTCTTTTCTGCATTACTACATTGATTTAAATTCTGTTAAAACTACGTTAGCTAAATCCTTTTGCTTAGTATGACATTCTTACACATACTAACCAGTCAAAGAGATTTGTTTTTACCTAAAATTTCAATTAATAACATATAAACAGGGAAAATTCATGACAATATTCTTTTTCAAAATATAAAGCTTGAATATATACACGCGTGAATGTAATAACAAAATTACTTGTATTTGATTTTAATTAGATAATGATGAACAATATATTAGGAGTGATATTATCATATAACTATGTGTATTGCAAGATAATGTAGCGTAATATATGAAAAGAAAATAAGTATATAATTTTCAGTTATCCGAGACTTTTAAAATTATATTAAAATATCCAACGATAGCAAGATCAAACCGAAGTTTAAACAACACAAAGAAAATATTGACAATGGTTAAGAATTTTTAAGAAACTAAGCACTTTTATATCATTCAGCTTTCAGAAAAAAAGAAAGAAAACGACAATAAGATACACATATGTGTCCAATATCGGTACAATATTTTTCAAGTGATAAAAGGAAAATGCTTAATATTTAAAGAAACCTGACAACATAAGAAATACACAAGCGCCAATATGATTAATAATGCAAATTCAAATATGATTAATAGATTGTCATTGGAATTCATGTTGTATAGAGGTAGGTTCAATTTAAAATAAATTTTGAAATATAATCCCGGATTATAAACAATAAAAATGTCATCTGAGACCTAATATGTGCATTGGTGTATTATACTGGAAAGAGCGTGGTATCTTTTTTTTATGACAAAACAGTATAAACACGATGCTATTGGCAAGCTGTCATCAAACATCAAAAATAACTGTTTGAAGGCATCATCGTACATTTGATAGGGTCACGTTATGGTATCATACTTAATCAATCAGTCAGAAAAATATATTGATCAACTGTACATGTTTGATTATATACATACTATATCTGCCTTTGAATAAGAACAAAACATCACAGATGTACATGTTTTCGACTAACACTTGAAGAAAGATAACACCATTCTCAACAATGACAATGACAATGACAATTTATTTATTGATATTGGCCACCGGCCCATTACAACAATATATACATTTACATATAATTTCTTGACTGGTGTCAGTACAGATCAATGTAATTCCTAATAATGTTTATATTGAAACACACAGAACTATTGTTGAATAATTTACCAAAATGCGTGTCGATCTTAACGAAAAACAAAACATAAGATCTTCACTTATGGCTATTCATTGCAAAATAAGGAAAACATACTATAGCCTTAACATAAAAGGCAATAGTGTTTTGATCAGTCTTAAGCTTTGTACAACATTGCCCGAAATGAAAAGTAAATCCATATATCTCATCACTGTACAAACGTATTCAAAATTGAATACAACAAACTAAACAATACCTAAAAGTAACATTCATGATATTATAAGCATATTCTCAAATATTTTATAATAATAATTTCAAATTTAAGTATCTGTGTTATAACATAGAAAATGATTCCAAGAATGTGATCTCAACAATATAGTAAGTATATCCTAATGATTTCTAACTGTCAGTATCTGTATTACTTAATATATCATTTCTCTCTTTGAATGCATAATATGCATACATAGCTAAATTTGTTATAACATTATCAGAGCGAGAGCACATTAGAACATTAAATTTATGATTATTAGGATTATTAAAGAATTTTTTGTCAATGTATTTTTCTCTAATCAAAGACAATTTTTTACAAACTAAAACAAAATGATATTCATTTCCAATTGCTTCGTGACATAATTTACATATCCTTTGTTCTCTTAAAATATTCTGGTATCTACTTTTTTCAATTTCTAAATCATGGGAGGACAACCGAAGTTTGGCAAGAGCTTTTCTGAATTTTCTAATTGTCACTACGGTTAAGTAATATTCATGTTCGATATTGCATTTAAACTGTCTATACGCATACAATTTAGAACTATCATTTATAATTGTTTGCCATTCTTGTAGATATTGGTCCTTTAATTTTTGTACAAAAGAATTTATGAAATAGTCTTCATTATTGACTGTTTGATTATACCAAATGTAGCCAAAACCATTTTTACATAATAAATTACGAATACCAGTACACCAATTAGTTTTCCCTGTACTATCATAAAACAACTGCATAAAATAGCATTTTTTAACTAATCTGTGCTCACCCATTTTGAGTATTTTACACCAATATCTTACAGCTCTTTTAGCAGAATTTATAAACATAGGAAATCTCCCACAGTCACCTAGGACACCTGCATTAATTGTTTTTTCTTTCACACATAAATATCTTTTACATGCATAGTTATGCACTAACTCTGGCTGTACTAACTTGTGTATACCCCATATTTCTGATCCATAAAGTAAAATAGGGCTAATTTTTGTGTCAAAAATATTAAAAAATACTTTTGGGGGTAACTGTCCGTAGTCATATAATTGCGTAAGTATAGAAATAAGTACTCTTTTTGCTTTAGACGCTTGTTCACTAGCCATTCTGTTTAAGGACAACTGTTGTGTTAATGTTACACCTACATAACTAAAATTGCTTACAACTTCAAGAATTTGATTATCATAAAACCATTTCTCCCCTTTCGCTAATTTCCCACCTTTCTTAAAAACCATTACTTTTGATTTTACAGGATTAACTTTTACATTTTTTTCATCACAGAAATTTTTTACCAAATTTAATAACTTCTGAAGGCTAACAACAGTATCTGCAGCTAAGGCCAAATCATCTGCAAATAATAAAGATGATAACTCAGTTGTATCTGGGAACAGCTGGATACCTCTGATTCCACTATTTTCAATTCGTTTAATTAATTCATCAATAAAAACTAAAAACAGAATTGGCGAAGCCATGCAACCTTGTTTTAGACCTATGGGGCAGCTGAAATATTCAGTTAGCCCTTCATCAGTTCTAACACAAGCCTGCACCGACCGATACATACCAAATATTGCATTATATAATTTACCTTTTACACCGGCTTGTTTTAAAGCTTGCCAAATATTATGTCTATTTATCAAATCGAAACATTTCATAAAATCAATAAATGCTACATAGAGTTTACCACCTGGCTTTGATAACTGTTTGTCAATAACTGCTTGAAGTACATAAACATTATCAATTGTCGAGTAACCTTCTCGGAATCCAGCTTGTGGTTCACTAATTTTATTAAAGATATTAACATAATAAGTTAGTCTCCGTGTCAAAATACTAGTATAAATCTTGCTAAATATATTTAAAAGAGAAATACCTCTATAATTATCAGTGGAATTTATATTTCCTTTTTTATGTATAGTAACAATAATTGCCTTACTCCATGATTCCGGAAAATCACCATTATTGTATAATCTATTAAATATCTTATTAACTAAAGGAATCAATAAATCAATACCGTTAATAAAAAATTCTGGAATAATATCATCTTCACCCCCCGAAGTTCCTCTTTTAAGTTCTTTTACAGCCCTTAAGATTTCTTCGTCTGTAATTTCCGATATAAAAATTGAAAACTCTATATCATTATCTATATGCTCTGGTAGAATTGAATCAATCTCTTCAAAATTTTCATAGTTAATAACATTAAATAAAGATTCAAAATGATTTTTCCATTCGTTTAAAGTAATCGAGTTTGAACTATGTGCTTTCTTATTACACATACCTTTAAGTTTATGCCAGAATGATTTTGTACTATTTGACGAATCTATAAGCTCGTCTAATTGTTTATTGTAAAATTCTTTTTGTTTAAAATTACACGTCTGTTTAAATGTGTTTTTAGCCGATAAATAATTATTCAAATTTTCTTCCGATCTATTTCTCCTAAACATACGAAGTCTGTTATTTTTTAAATACTTTAACGATTTGCATTCTTTATCAAACCATTTAGGCTGTGTGTTATGATTAATTTTTGACCTTTTTAAACAACATTTGCCGCTGTAATAAAGTACATCATTAAATTTAGATATTATTTCAGTTAATGGTTTCGAATTATCTACTATTTCTACCATATATTGATTTATAAAATCTGGCGATAAAATCTCTGCCAATTTTTCACGAAATGTAGTTATATTGGTGTCTGTAAAAATATACCTGTTTCTTTTGGTATGTTTATCAAAAACTTTATTTACTATAGCCCTGTCGATATTTTGACATTCAATTTCAAAACTTAATGGCAAATGCGACGACTCAGTTCTATGTTCAATATTAAAATCAGTTATGAATTCTAAAATTCTATCCGAAAATAACAAATAATCAATAACACTGCAACCTTGGTGACTAACAAATGTAAAATCCCCTTTGTTTTGATCTCTACACAACCGTCCATTTGCTATTCGTAACATATACGTTTTACATAATTCTAATAAATCTATACCAAATGTGTTAACTTTTTTATCACAAGAAATTCTTGGACCTAAAGTATTGTCTTCAAAAATATCAGCATATGCATCTATATCAAAAGAATATTTACATGTATACAAACAGTCGCTTCTATCAGCTGTTCGTGCATTTAAATCTCCACAGATAATAAGTTCTGCATTGACATCTTGCATCAAATTAATAATAATGTCTTCTAACATATCAATACCTTTCCGACTTCTCCCACTATAAAATGGGGAAGATATCGGAGGTAAATATATAAAACCCATAATTATACTCTTATCACATTTACAAACATTCTCATCTAATTTTAGGAATACACCAAAATCACAATAATGAAAGACTCGTGTCACATTCTTGCTAAATGATTTTCTAATAAAAACAACAATACCTGCCATTGCTCTTCCTGCTAATGCATGTTTTATACCTGATACAAAATATAAATCATATTCTGGTAAAAAGGATTCAACATGTGATTGGTCAGTTAGCCAAGTTTCTAAAAATACAACTATATCGTATTGATGTAAAAAAGTTTTAAGTTCAGTATCAAATGTCTTATTACAAAAACCTTCTATATTCCAACATAAACAGTTCAAAGATATGTCATTGTTTGAGCCTCGGCCATTATCCTATATATAAGAAACTTCATTTAAACTCTCTGTATCAGTCAACTCGTTGTTCTCAGTAGTCATATTAGTTTGAATGTTTCGCATAGATAGGTTCCCAATATCGACTCTGGTTTCAGTTACGTCCCTTCTTTTCCCAACTCTAAAGATACGATCATTTTCATTTTCAGATTGACTCGATTTAGTATTTTTGCCACTTTTTTCAAACAATTTCAATTGACCTTTATAAAAATAACCCATTTTCCCCTCACTTTTAAGTTTATTCAGTTTTTGCCTTTGCCTTCTCGTTAAATCATCACTAATTCTGATCCCATTGTTCCGTAGTATATCTCTTCCTTTGAAAATTTTAAACTTATCATCATCAAACCTAAAAGTGACTAGCACCATGCGACAAATACCTTCCGCTTTATTACCCTTTCTTGAAACAAATTTCAAATCATCAGGTATCCACGATTCATCAGGACTTGCAACATTAAGCACTTCTTTAATAACTTTTGATTTCAGACTACCGATAGATTCACTGTTGGTTTCGCTTAAACCAAAAATTCTTAAATTGCTCTTCTTTGCTTCGTGTTCAAGATAATCAATGTCATTACCAATTTCATCAAACTCTTCCATTTTCCTATCAATTTTATCACTAAGGTATTCAACATCTAACTGTAGATTTTCTCTGGTTTCTCTCAAAAAATCGACTTCACCTTTTAATTTCGACACTTCTTTTTCATACTCACTGTGATACCGTTTAAGTTTAGATAATTCTTTTTTATTTTCGATACATTCACTTTTTGTTAAAGCTACCTCAGATTTAATTGACAACATTTCTGACTTAACATCATGCAGCTCTCTCATTAAACGATGATCAAGTGCACTAATGGCTTCTAGTATTCTCGTCTCACTGTCATCAGAAACTGGACCAGGGTTTGATTCAATGTCACCAGAAATCAGTAAAAGTTTTCTCTGTATACCTGGGAATACCATTCTCATTATCCTGATACCTCCTACACAGTGTAATGATAACTCCATACATAATATCCTGACAACTCCATACACAATATCCTGACAACTTCATTCACAATATCTTTAATACATCTTACACAATATCCTGATCCTCCATACACAATGTTCTGATAATAACTTATAATACTACGAAACGATTTCACTATTAAATACAGCAAATTACTGAAATAATTATTCAATATGAATGTCGCACTGTATTGTAACTTCGGAACATGTTCTTCCTGTAGACATTTAAATTATGCTGGTATATCGAGCAATATGAAAAAGGTATAGCCAAATTTACTATTTAAATACAAATAACAAATCTTTCGACATTGTACCAGGTATGTTTATAAGAGTCAATGGTCATGTCAATACATTTAAAGTACATCTTTGTATTTCTGTGTTGACTTTATTTATAAAATATTTATTTCTTTGATTTTCCAGTTTAAATATGATGTTTTACGTTCAATAGACCACTGAATTAAATCTAAGTCAAGGAATAATGAGTCAATAGTAACGAAAAGCTTAATAATATTTTTTATATTGTCCGTTGACTATCATTTTTAGGAAGATTTTATTTCTATCTCAAAATAAGAAAAGAATAGTTCTGGATGTTTTTGACATATGCTTTTGTTTGATAGAGGTCCCTTTACATACTTTTGAGGAGGAGATTGAAACAATGTACTTTCATCACACACTTTTGCACGAGAAACAGTCAAAATATCGTCACGCATCAAGAATGACGAACAAATTCCAATTTTTCCCATAGATATTGTAACAGTACAAAAAGGAAGAAATTTACTTTTGTATCAGGGGATATCAAATATGACATCTGTCCTTACAAGTATATTGATAAGACACAAACTTGAATAATTAAATGAGAAGAAATACTGACAAATATTATAGTCCGACATAACAATGAGTCACAAGCCTTATAAATTTGATTAACTTATTGGAACTGACGAAAGTAAATAAATTAGAAAAGCAGCTTCTATGGATCAGTGTCTAAGTTGTATACAAAACAAAGTCTTTTACTTAATTGTAGCTAATAACAGTTGAACCACAACTGTGACAACGAAGGCGGCCGATGTTAGGCACATAACGTTTAATGTTTTAAGAGAAGACCAGAACAGAGCAGAACATACTTATATACTTACTTAAACACTGCGCATCGTCGATACAAAAACCTTAATACTTTAATCAAAATTATGTAATATATTCGATAATGCAATAATGCATTATTTTGATAATAATTATCATTCAGATATACATAATTTATTTTACTTCGATTGTGCAGAAGGTGTAAGCGTATCTACTCAATTTCACAAAGGATATTTATTAATTACAGATTATATACTCAATAAAAGAAACCTTATTTTATTCCATAAAACCTTTGATCTTTAGATGGTGGGTCTTTGTACATTGATGACATCATTCAAGGTTAGCTAATAAGTAACATCATTTGATGTTATCCAAGGGTTGATAAGTGGATCTGGGTTACTGGCTCGATTCTAGGACAAAATTTCTTCGTAACAACACTTATTTGCTTTCGGACATACAGATTAATGGTCACTTGTTTTTTACCTGATTTTTTTGTGATTTAGAAATAAAGTGGAATTAGTTGTTGGCCACTAGATTACTATAAAGTTATTTAGCAAAGTCGGTTAGAAGAATTGATAGCCGAGAGGAGACTACTTTAGATCGGCTTAAACATCCAACCAAACACACAAAATCAGATAGCGTCACTTATTAATGCAAACAAGGGTGTTATTCATTAAAAAGTTCGCAACAGTTAATTGTTTTAACAGTACATCTTAATTATTCGACCAGATTCATTGCCCTACTGACTTTAGCTCGGTCAAGTGTCCATAAAATATGTCATAATATCTCGAACAATGTTCTTTTTTCTTTCTATCAATGTAGATGACAGTTATGTATGATAAGCACCATAAACAATTATATATCAATCAGACATATGAAAGTAAAACTTCAGACACAAATTGATTCTGATGGGATAGACATTTTTATACAACTGGATTGTCTGTTGGCTTACCATTTATTAATTTACGAGTCTAGATCTGGCTGAAAAATGTTTCTCTTTTACAATTTGAAAATATATCTAATATAAATGCAACGTTTGCCATTTTTTTGCCCTCTAACTTGTTAATATTTTGATGACTTCATTTTTTTGCAATATAAAGATCAAATTAAATATTATAAACAATATAATATAATATATAACAATAGGACGGCGATCGTATGTGTTTTGTCTCTCAAGCAGTACTTAATGCATTGTTTTTACTTGATTAAAAACAATTTGGAAGTTGCAGCGAGCTACATTTTAACATGCTATTTATGTTGCGTTATAGATAGTTTTATTTCGAGATGTGTTCCAGGGTTCTGGTGATAACTTTTGTGACTTCCAGTGTGTTTCTTGCGCTTAATCACGGCACGTTTTAGCGAGATTTTTAGCGTTTTTTTTTTATTATTTTCAATAAGGTTGTAAGTCATTATTAAACGCTGTTCGCTCATCCTTTGCACATAAATAAGGATATATAATGTTGATATTGAGTATCTGCAAAGGATAAACAGGTGATAGGTTACCAGTTACATCAAAAATTTAATCAGCAGTCATCGATATTCAGCAAAGAATATGAATGGCAAGGATGGAGACCAGAAAAATCAGGTCATTACGTTCGAATTGGCAAATAATTTGGAAATTTTACACAAAAAGGAGGAGGCGACGAAGAATTGTTTATGAATTAGTTTTTGACACATTTAACAAGATGTAAGGCAAGCTTAATCTTTAAAGTTATATTTAACATATAAAACTCACTTCTTAAAGATGAAAATTACTTTTTTTGACGAGTGTTTTTGTAATATATACAAACATTTGCCGACGAACTCCTGACAAGTTATCACAAGAACGCCTGACAAGTTATCACTAGAACTCCATTCCAAGAACAGTCCCCCTCCCGTGCCGTGATAAAGCTAATGATTATGTTTAGTTTATGTGTTTTATAACAAATGTTGATTACTTAAGTGTAGGTCTTACGTGTCTTTTTGTCATTGTAAAATGTTACCCCGTACCTCATGTAATCCCCCCAAGTCTACCTATATCAAAACTTTCAATAATCGTGTTGCCGCTTATGACGTAACAATTGGACATGAGAGTTGTTGTCTCTACCTAATATGAATGTTCTACTGTATTTTTTGCCTTTGATGAAAGCTGAAAATAAAGAGCGCATGAAATTGATAAGAGCAACATTTGTAATTGTTTCTGATGCAAACAAATAATTTACTTTCATTTTCTATTTATTCCTTTGTTATTGTCAGAACAATCTGACAACCGATCTCATGTTAATTATAATTTTCTAGATATGCAATTTTTTTATGTCAATTGTAATTTAACATAGAACAAGAGGGCCATGATAGCCCTGAGGTCGCTCACCTGTATATAGGCACATTAGAAGATGTTTCATGATGTTAAGTTTTTACTACACACATATAATGAAAAACAATGACCTTCTCCCCCCCACAGGGCCAATTTTAACCCAAGGGTTTTTTTATTTGAACAAACTTGGTAGACACCCATAAGATGTTTCATGCTAAACATCTAAGCTCTAGCTCATTGGGTTTTTTTAAAAGAAGATTTTTTAAGTTTTTACTATACACATATAGTTAAAAACAATGGCACCCCTGGGGCAGGGCCAGTTTTGACCCCAGGGCTTTTATTTGAACAAAATTTGTAGACACTTACTAGAAGATGTTTCATGCTTAATATCTCAACTCTAGCTATTTGGGTTTTTTCGAAGAAGATTTTAAGTTTTTGCTATACACATATAAGGAAAATCAATGACCCCCGGGGCGGGGCCAATTTTGACCCCAGGGCTTTTATTTGAACAAACTTTGTTGACACTCACTAAAAGATGTTTCATGCTTTAAAAGTTAATATCTAAACCCTAGCTATTTAGGTTTTTTCAAAGAAGATTTTTTAAGTTTTTGATATACACATATAAGGAAAATCAATGACCCCCGGGCGGGGCCAATTTTAGCCCCAGGGCTTTTATTTGATCAAACTTGGTAGACACCCATTAGAATATGTTTCATGCTAAATATCTTAGCTCTAGCTCTTTGAGTTCTTTAGAAGAAGATTTTTTAAGTTTTTACTATATGCATATAGGGAAAATCAATGACCACCTGGGGCGGGGCCATTTTTGACCCCAGGGCTTTTATTTGAACAAACTTGGTAGACACTCATTGGAAGATGTTTCATGCTAAATATCTTAGCTCTAGCTCTTTGGGTTCTTTAAAAGAAGATTTTTTAAGTTTTTACTATATGCATATAGGGAAAATCAATGACCCCCTGGGGCGGGGCCAATTTTGACCCCAGGGATTTTATTTGAACAACTTGGTAAACACGTACTAGAAGATGTTTCATGCTAAATATCTAAGCTCTAGCTCTTTGGATTTTAAAAAGAAGATATTTAAAGTTTTTTTTCTTTTGGTTGCCATGGCAACCAGAGTTCTGCATGGAATTAAATTCTTTGAGCAAATTTTAAAGGTGATCACCAAAGGAACATTCCTGTGAAGTTTGGATGAAATTGGCTTAGTGGTTTATGAGGAGATGTCATTTAAAGTAAAAGTTTAGGGACGGACGGACGCCGGACGAAAAGCGATCACAAAAGCTCACCCTGTCACTTTGTGACAGGTGAGCTAAAAATTGCATACCTCGAAAATTTCATGAGTTTCAAAGTCATCTTAAACAGCAAAATAACATGAAAATATTGTACACTCGGTTTGATTGAGTCTGTACATGAAGGGTAAAGAAAATATGCAACATCGATCACGTCAACTAGCAACGGCTTGAGCGGTACTCAATTTTCAACACTTAAAAGTGCTGGAACCAGAAAAATATAAAAACACAAAGTACGGGACAACGTTTTACGGCTGCCACACAGCACTTGACATCTGCTGTTGTGATGCATAAATATCCGGAAAAATGTGATCCCTTTGAAACATCTAAAACAGCAAAATAACACGAAAATGGCAGACTCTAAAATGTACCCGAATGTTACTTATGTATCTGAATGTTAACATATTTGTCCCATCCGAAGAATTGAGACTAATAAACTTGTAATAGATTAGCATAATGTATACATGCTAACGTTATATTACTTATAATATTATATTCAATTGTATGTAGGCGATGTGCAATGCAATGCCTATAAAAGATTCATATCTCATTTTGATTTTAAGCTTAGAATAAAAAAACCAAAAAAAAAAAAAATACCGCCCTTTAACCCATTACTTCATATACACGCCTTTTAACGCCTTTTTCACCCCCCCCTTTTTGTTGTCTCAAATGATGAAAAAATGCCTTATTTAGGCCCCAAACACTTGTTTTTGTTTGAGAAATGTTGTTAAAAAAAGTGACCTCTTTTTCGGCGCGGCCCCCCAACCAAAAGATACATCAGGGGGTTGCCAGAAGGGGGATGTGCCCCCTTCTGTTTGGGGGGTTTGAAGGGGGGCGGAGTCCCCCTCATCGCCAAGAAAATTTTGGACTTGTGAGAGGCTGTAAATGACCCCAGATTGATCATAAGGTAACGTGTAACCAACGCTGAAAAGCATTTGACTCTATCTCAATCCAGTTGAGAAGTTGCAAAGCACTTTGAAATCAAATTTTGATGGAAAAAAATCAACGCAAAATAGTGATTTTTGGCAATTTTGAGATGTCCCCTCGTTGCCATGGTAACAGAAAATTTAAGCCTGAGCATGTTGTTGCAAGGGCAATGGTCCAGTCAACATTTGTGCCAAGTTTGATTAGTGTTGAAGCAGTTTTTATAGTATTATAGCAATTTGAACTTGTAACGGGAGACTTTTCAATGAAAACAGCCATTTTTCACAAAATGCTCATGAAGCAATGGGTTAATTTATATTTGTTTACTTTATCAAAATTGTTCAAAACACAGAATTATAAAAACAAATTTTATTCCTACTTTTTGTCCGCGCCTTTTTCGAAAAAAAGGGGATAGAGAAATGTTTTTCGTCCGTCTGTCTGTCCGCTTTTATGGGGATGTAGTTGAGGGGACAGCTAACGGTAAGACCTACACTTATTTCCAGAATATTTCGATCACAACAGTTGCCACTAGAGTTTTGACAATATTTTTCTATTTTTAGCTCATGTGACTTAGTTTTTTTTATCCGAGATGACTCATGTTCAAACTTTTTCGAGCAATTACCTAGACAAGCATCCTGACCAACTTTGATGACAATTGAATAAAAAATGAGACCAATAGAGTGTTAACAAGGTTTCTCTATTTTAAGGTCCTGTGACCTAGTTTTTCATCTGAAATGACCCATGTTCGAACTCATCCGAGCAATTACCTAGACAAGCATCCTGACAAAGTTTGATAATGATTAAGGCAAAAGCGTGACCGCTAGAATGTTTACGAACAAATGCGGACGGACGACGGACATCCAGCGAACCTAAAAGCTCACCCTGAGCTAGCTCAGGTGAGCTAAAAAGTGACTGCATTAAACCCGGAAAGACAAACCGCATGTCCAAGGTATCAAAAGTGTGTGGGAGTTTCAATTGCTTTCGAGTCAATTCGAATTATGACAAAACATAATTATGCTGAACAAAAAAGTAACCATTTTATTTTATATTAT
>NW_026857721.1:0-44612 GCF_026571515.1 Ruditapes philippinarum
CCCTTTTTAATTTTTTCCAAATTAAAAAAGATTTAAAATTTTATTTTAATCCCCCATTTTAAATTCATCAATTCCCGTGGAATAACACTCCTTGTTAGAAAAAATGCAATGACATATTGAATTATATCAGAATGATTGAGTGAAAAACTTGTAAGGGGGACCCGAACGGAGCCTAAAAGGCTTCTTGTACAATTTAATTAAAAAGTTACAGTGTTGGAAAATTCTAATTATGGCTAATACCATTTTCTATTATTTTATTTAAAAAACCACCTTTTTTTCAAAATCCTTGATTTTTTTAAAAAACCTCTCCTTTTTGAATATTATAAAAACAACCTTTCGGTTCTTCCCCAAGCAAACCATGCCTGTCTAGTGTTTTTTAAAAACAGCTGTCGGTTTTTCAAGCTCCAACGTAACCTCTCCATCCTAAGTTCCGATATCGCAAATTGTTTCAGCCCTAACAATAAAACAAAATTTAATGATTAACGAAAAAAATTCATAGATAAAAAAAATAAAATTCTTTACTAAAATTTTTTAAAAAAAAAAGGGTAAAACAATTTAATTCTTTTCTAACCACTCTGTATTCCTTTGTTTGAGGGAAAAAATTGCAACCCATTTAACATCTATTAAAAGCTCCCACACAAAACGCGAATTTTCTGGATGCCGTTACCCTATTGATCTTTTTAGGGGAAAACTGTAAAACGTGAATAGGGAAACGGACATTCTATTTTATAGGCTGAAACCCTTTTTAAAAAATTGGGTTTTCCCGGACAAACTTTTTTATTACTCATAAATTAAAACCGGGGCCTTTTTTTACAAATTAGTTTTCAATTTTACCGCATAAAGAAACACGGGGGCTTTTATCATTAATTTTCCCGTTTTTTGTTTTGTAACTTTTGAGGTTTTTACATTATCGGTGTATGTTCGTTCTTTATAAACAATATATTTGTTTTTGTAAACTCATTTATATTATTTTAAATTAATAAAAAAGGGGACTTCGTCGGTTCCCGCCTGTATTCTATTTATGAAAGTAGTATAGAATATGATGGGTTCCGGGGGGGATTTTGGCCTGAGGGTGTTCTTAAATCAATTAAAATGGGGTTTTTATGTCGAGCTGTTCTTACTTTTTTGGGGATGAATGGTAAGCTATGTCGAGCGTGTTCTTACCCCTTTGGGTTTATAGATAAAACCACTTTTTTAGGCTTCAAAGTGTCCCGGAACCATCAATATTCTATACTACTCGTTAATAGGACCAGACAACGAGATATACTCTCAAAATAGACAATGTTGACCTTGAATGAGCAAGTGCGACCTTGACCCTGGAGGTAGGGGTCTGGTTGTTGTGCACATGACTATCGTCTTTATTATAAAATCATTTTGTGCCAAGTTATTTTCAAATTCCAAATTTTCAATTTGAAACCTTGAAAGGTTGTTAAAGATTTGTTCAATAAATTTATTTCAACAAGAGGGGCCATGTGGTATTATAGGCCCCCTGGAACTCCCGGGGCCCAGTTTAAACCCCAGGGCTTTTATTTGAACAAACTTGTTATGCACCCATTAGAAGATGTTTCAATGATGGTTAAAAGTTTTTACTTACACAAATATAATGTAAAACAAAGAACCTCTGCCACCAAACCACCCACCCCCGGCATGGCCAAAATTTTTTATCCAAGGGCTTTAAATTTTGACCAAACTTGGGTAGACACCTAAGAAGATGTTTCATTTTGCTAAACATCTAGGCCTTAAGCTCATTGGTTTTTTAAAAAGAAGATTTTTTTTAAGTTTTTACCTATACACATATAGTTAAAAACAATATGAAAACCCCTGGGGCGGGGGCCAGTTTTTGACCCCAGGGCTTTTATTTGAACAAACTTTGTACACACTTACCAGAAGATGTTTTTCATGCTTAATATCTAAACTCTAGCTATTTGGGTTTTTTTTCAAAGGAAGGTTTTTTTAAGTTTTGCTATACACATATAAGGAAAAATCAATGACCCCCGGTGCGGGGCCAATTCTGAACCTTTCGGGGCCCTTTTAAATTTGAACAAACTTTTTAGACCTTTACCAAAGAAGATGTTTCATGCTTAATTTTTCTAAAACTTAGCTATTTTGGTTCTTTAAAAAAGAAGATTTTTTAAAGTTTTTACTATATGCATATAGGTGAAAAATCAATGACCCCCTTGGGGCCAGGCCAATTTTGACCCCAGGGCTTTATTTGAACAAACTTTGGTAGACACTCACTTAGAAGATGTTCATGCCAAAAATGTCTAAGCTCTAGCTCTTTGGGTTTTCTTTAAAAAGAAATGAACTTTTCTAAGCTCCAGCTCTTTCTTGAGTTCTTTTAAAAGAAGATAATTATATGTCCATTTTCTTTTGGTTGCCATGGCAAACCAGCGTTCTGCATCGAAATTAAAAATTCTATGAACAGTATTTAAAGGTGACCCACCAAAGGAACAAAAAAAAAAAAATTTCCTGTAAAGGGTTTGGATGAAAGTTGGCTTAGTTGGTTTAAATGAGGAGATTTTCATTTAAAGTTAAAAAGTTTACGGATGGACGCCGGACGAAAAGCGATCAAAAAAAATTCACCCTGCTAGACTTTGTGACAGGTGAAGCTAAAAATAGTTAAGTGATCTTATTTTCCTGGTGAAAACTGGTGGCTCATTAAAGTTCTATACATATTTGATATTTCAAATATTGGAAAGTTATCTCTAGTTATTGGTGAAAAGACTGGTGGACTAGTTTTCTCCTCAATGTCATTTCTTTTTCTAATTAGATTAAGTCATGTACTATATTCATGAGACTTTCGACATCACATCTAAGAACTCATTATCCAACATTGCAAAAGGGCAGGCAGTCTCCCTGGTATTCCAATTTCTTTTAAGTTTTATAAAACCACAATTTTTCTATTTCTTAAGTGTTTCCGACATGGAGACACATCTACATGTATCTTTCCTTATAGCTCCTGCTTTATCTGTTCTATCACATAAGCGCCTCTGTTTCCTGAAATATTTTGTTTAGAAAAAGTTTAATCGCAAAATTAAATTAAAATTCCCACTATTTTTTATAAAAAAAAAATTTGGGGGGGGGGGGGGGGGGCAATTTTCAGCAACAATTTCCTTCCAGCTTTACTGGTTGAGGAGACCTTGGTGCACCTATGTGTATGATGATTCAGGCACATGGATACCATCAATGTTCCATAAATGAGCTTTTCTCACATGAAAAAATGCTGAGCTTGAACTTACAGCAGTGAAAAGGAGTCAATAAACTAAAACAATCAGTTACAGACCCGGGTATTTTTATCTATTTTGCTTAGCAGCAATCTTTTTCAAAAATTATTCAAATTCATAAATGTGAGTGATTCGGCTAAGTGATGATAAAGATGATCATATATGTCAGATATGTTGGAGTGCTAACACTGCTTACTGTGAATATTCAATATTTTAATGTGAATTGTCCTGAGGTGAAAAGGAAAGGAAAGCTGAATTCCTAAATACATGTTACATGTCACAATTGTTCTTGCTATTAATTTTTGTTCCTAATTTCTTGTATAAGATATTTAAATAACACTAATTTTCTTTTTTATAAATTTGGCTTTTTTTGTGACAATAGTCTATCCAGTACCAGAAGAACCTCACTGACTTAAAATAAACTGTCCTGTGTCAGCCTTTAAACAAGTCAAGAAAAAAAAAGCTATTAGAAAATAATCAATTAAGAAATATCATATACAAATACTTTCTAATAATCATGTACCTCTTCCTTAAATGCCCATGCTATTGAAAGAAACATTTTCCATTTATTCACTTCAAGGTTAGTCAGATTGACAGTCTCACATTTTAGCCTTTATCTCTCATGATTTCATTGTCATTGACCTAAAGCATCCTTAAAATCGATATCCTGCTGTTTCACATTCCATAAATCTGACATGTAGGCCGAACTTCTGAAAAAATAAAATATAATTATTATTAGAATATACATATAGTATCCCAATTATTATGTTAGTTGATATCAAATCAATAATTTAAGCAGCTAATGTTCGAAATTAGCATAGTAGTCTGAGAGCCCCGACTACTAAATTTCTCCTCGGGCTACCAACTTTTTCAACAGTAAAAAGCCTGACCAGGCTACTGTATTTTCAGAGGCAATATAAACAACTGTTTTTGAACAAATGAATCGTGCTTGTGAAATGTCTTTTCGGGCAAGTAAATATTTCAATCTAATAGTCCGACCAGCCAAGTCGATTCAAATCCTAATTTTCTTACACTGTTTAGAGAGACAATTTTTTTCAAAATTGTCCAAGCATAAAGATTTTTATAGATTATACTATGTATATGTTAGTGTTCATCCGTGCTGTTTTACAGAAATAAGAAACTTCGACGGGAGAAATGTGTTTCTAATTTCTGTAGAACAGCACGGAATGAATACTAACATAGTTAGCGTCAAACCCTTTATTTGGCCTCATTATCATTCACTTTATTAACGTCACTTTTTAATGCCAGTTTTATGAAGTACCATGAAAATAGAAGTCGGACTATGAGGTAATTCGATATAGTATCGCACTTTTGTACTTCTACTGAAAATTAACTGCAATCACAATTTTTAAGAGATTTACAAGCGTTTTCTTGGATTGAACAATAAAGTTGGACACTAAAGTAATTTATAGTACATATACACAGTATGTATTAAATGCTTTCTTTACTTATCTACATAACTGTCCCTTGAAATTTTCAAGAAAACAACTATCTTTAAATGCCATCTGTCTCGGAAGTTGCAAAAACCCAAGTAACATTAATGAAATGTGTTCCTGGGTTTTGTATTATTCTGTACAAAATTCTGATCAAAAAGTTCAAGGACATATTTATGAGTGAGGTCACGGTCCTAATCCTGAAAGAAATTTTTTGTTCAATAAAAGCATTTCAAAAATAACAAAGTTATAGCTACTTGAATTAGCAAAAGAATTCAAGAAAATTTAGACATTTACCCTTGAATGTAATTGGTGGGTCAAGTTAATTTAAGCTTTGTCTGGTCTATTTTAAAGGGTTTGTTTGGGGGCCCCCTGGTTTTGAAGGGCAAATACCCCCAAGCCCCGAAAAAGTTTAAAAAAAGGGTTAAAAATTTTTTGGGAAAGCAATGGAAAGGGCCGGCCCCCTGCAAATATTTTTGGCCCCTAATGGGAAACTGGGAAAATTTTAGGCCCCCCAAACAACCCGTTTGAGACTAAGCTGGTTTCAATCCAACTTTTTTTCAAAATAATAAATAAATGCAAAAAAGAATTTTTCGGTAAAATTTTCAAGTTTTCTAAAAAAATTTTTAAAGGGTGAAAATGAATTTCCTTTTAATTTAATTCTAAAAAGATTTTTCAGTCATTTTTATTAAAAAACAAGATATCGGAAAGATTATAAGATATATCAAATGAAAATTGGGCCCCTGGACCTTTTAAAGTATCAAAAGAGCTCTTTTTTGCAAAAAATAATGGTAACAAACATCCCCGCAAAGAAATTTTCAAATAGCCAAAAAGTTAAAAAAATTTTTAAAAAACCCCTTTTTTCTGATTCAATACCCGCTGAAAATTTACCCCCAAAGTTTTATTTAAAAATTTTAACATCTAAAATTTCCCCTTTGAAATAATAAATTAATTTTTTAGCCCCTTTCTCTTGCGCTTTTCCCCAGATTTGAATTATTTTAAAGGTCCCTTTTTTTATCCCTTTTAAATTTTGGTTCCCCGTCGTTCTTTTTTTCCCCAACAGTTAAAATATATTATAAACTTTTAAATTTTTATGTTTAAAAGATAGTCCCTTTTTAAAACCAAGATATGAAAAAAGCAAATCTTTTCACAAACGTTTAACAATTTTTTAAATTTGAATCAGGGTCAGCTCGGGGCCCCAAAAAGTTTTCTTGGCCCCCCCAAATTTAGCTTGCAGCCCTATTCCAACTCAGCACGGGTCAACTCGGCCCATAATTATATATTACTAGTAATGATTACTTTCTTACTTTTGATATGTTTTCATCATAACTTTCATGGTTTAACATTTTCACACTACTGTAACAGACATCTACTCAAGGATATTGAAAAGTTTTATTGATGAAAGTACCAATTTGGATGTGAATTTGTAGAGAAAGAAAGAATTTACAATTTAAAACGCATATTTTGCTTCTCCAGATTTTTTGTAAAAAATATCATTAAAAAAGCATTTGTCATATTAAAGAACAAACATTATTTATACAATAAAATTCATTGTCACAAAAATCAATCTAAAAACTCTATTTATTGATCAATATTAACATATATTGTCTTGTCTCTTGATATCTCTTCTTCAGATAATTATTTATCTTAAGATAATTTCAAACAATATGTTATTAACTAAACAATCTATATCCTAATCCTAATATATGGTTTTAATAGAGGGCCGAGTTGACTAAGTCACTTGTCCCGAGTTGGTGTAGGGCCGAGTTTACCTGTAATTCAATAATGTAAACAATCCTTGACCTAATTTCGTTTGTCTAACAAATTAACATCTGCAAACACAAAAACGATTTTTGAACAAAGAAATAAAAGCATTTCCAAACAAACCTTTGCGATGTTATTCATCAGCAAATCTATGTCTTGAAATCTGAAAAAACACGAACGTTATTCTGTCGATGGTCCGAACGGTGTGCCCTACTTATTAGTCTAAACAAGTTTTTACCAAATTGTATCCGTTAATTCCAGAATACTTTTGAAAGACTTGTATTGAAATATTGTTTTTTATTATTTACATAATAATATTTTTGTTTCAAAACGCTTTGATTCTATGATAATTTGCGAACCATTTTTTTTGCAAAAATAGTATGCCTTTTTAAGGCCACATATTGTATCCATTGTTTCCTCTTGAGTTATCGACGTAAAAAAATTCAGCGGTGGCATAAAATGCTATTCAATAAATTGCTAAATATATACAAAAAATACTTTTATTTCCCTTCGGTTGACTTATATGTAAACTTTTCAGCATATCTGCTACAAAATTACACCCTTATTTATATTCAATTTATTGTACATAGGTACATGGACACAAATTTTTCTTTGGCCTAATGCGTAATAATACTGATGTTTTTTTTTCGTACACGTTTAAGATTATGTTCCATTGATGTAAGCTATCATTGAATATCATCATTTCAAGTTTTTTTTAACATCATCTTTTTCTTCAAGTCATCCACGTTTGAAAGTATACATATAGTTCTGCTGCACTACTTTCTTGGTCGCATTTACTACTTGTTTTCTATTGAGCTTAAACAGAAGTCAATTAGGTGTTGTTCGTTCTTTTTAATATGGGCAGACCGTTACTATAGAAAGGAAATTTTTTTGTGAAAAAATTTCCTTCCAAAAATCGGAAGTAAAGTGAACAGTTAAATGACAGAAATATGTGGTCAAATATGTTTTAACAAGGAAATAATTATTTCAGAGAAAGACGCAAAGATCAGTATGACCCCGTATTGTGTAATTAGAAAGTTTATTCAATTCTAGGGCAACGCATCATAATTTGATAGTCCATGTGTAATAAAATTCAAATTTTCAATACAGATTATGAGATACATAAAAAATATTAAAGAATAAGAAGCTTTAATTAAAAAACAAAAAAAACAAAACAAAAAAAAACCGCATACATATACAAATTACTTACAGTCGAGCATCGGGAAGTCATTAACACATCTTACGAAACTTTAATTTGAAAACGATATTTGCGCGCGCTGAAGTGATTAATGTTTATTTGAAAAATAAAAAAAAGAACTTAGATGTTTGTGTTCTAAAAATAATCGGCGGCATAAGAGGAATTTCTTATTCATTTTACAACACTTGAAAAATTACTACAGAAAATGTGTTGTTGTTTTTTGTTTTGTTTTCAACAAAAGTGTGTGTGTTTTTAGTTTATTTATACTCGGCGCCGGAATAACCATATGTCCGAGATTATAGCATCTAGGACGTCTTTTTCAAGCAGATTCTTCCTGGTAGCCCATTCTTCGTTCTTTGGTGGTAAAGGAGACGACAATATCGTCAAGGCATCAACTTTCTGACTGACGACAACAAAAACGGCACCTATTAGCGCCAAACCTCCAGAGTAAGTCACGACAGGTCAACCAATCACCTCTGGTATATATGATGACTTGACTATGACCTTCCGTGTGCCTTCTCCGCGACGTGCACGCCTCTGGGGGATTTGGAGAAGTTTCAACAAAAACTTCCAAAACACGCCATTTATAACACCATTCATAGCACTGACGGCTTCGATGTTCTCATCTATTTGCGGGAAATGGTCGACAGGGAAAACCCTACGTAATAACCGCACACCCTGTTAACAACAGATTTTCCGCAGTATATATTTCAAGCTAGTGAGGTTAGAAATACACGTAGAATCTATCGATTAACTACCATAAGTTGGTTGAGTGTTGGCGGTAAAAAAAGAAGATATAACTTCCTGATCAATTTTCACTTAGGTTGATTCAGTTTTGAATAAGCTTTGCAGATATGTATTTTTTCAAGAAATATTTAGCTTTAATATTATCCGACGCCGTCAGTAATGAAATGGGAATAATTTTCTGAAACGTGATTTTATTCGAGATTTGCTTCTGGAGAAGACAACCTTCTGTCCGTAGAGCATGAATTTTAATACTCATCACAAGACAGTATCTTATTGATCTCAATTATGGTACATCTAAATGTGTATAATTTTTATGTTCAATAAAAACGTTGCATCACTCGCAGTTGTTATTATCATTCAATAATATTAAAATGACATAAAGTATTTATGATGAACAGTCCTAGAATATTTTGATAAGGAACCGTCAGTTGTAAAATGTTATTGTTATCTGATAATGAACAGTCGTCATACTTGCTGGTATGTCATTTATTATTGACAGTTTAGGTTTTTCAAAATTTGCATGATTAACAGTCCGAATGTAGACCTTGTAATGGAATACCTCCCTTACAAATTTTGGACATTTCAAATGACATGACAATTTACGTTATACTTTCAACAGAAATCAACATGTGCATATATAATTCTATAAATCATGAACTGTTCTTACTTAAAATGTATTAACAATGATCAAATAGTGCTACCTTTTTAACAAATGGACTTTATTCCACAAATCACAACGGTAAACTTGAATATCAGCCTTGTTGACAATTCTCTTTAAGAAAGAGTAGCACAATAGGATGGTCAAATGACCCTAATTTATTTCCTGATGAATATCTAATAATTTGGAACATTTACAGTTACTATAATATATCACAAAGTGAATATCTACAGACATTATTGGAAGATTCAGACGGCGCTTTCTTCTGTCATTTTCCATGTTTAAAAATGGCGGACACAGAACTTTGGAACTACTTATTTGTATTTCAGTCTGGCTTTTTATGAATGTATATTTGTTTACATTTAAACTTTCAGGATTTCTTATTTATGTAAAAATAATTGTAAGCCTGATTTGAGCCGGATGATTTTCTGTCTTTATCATATTTTATTAAGTGAGAACTGTATTTTATCTGCGTAATAGAATACGTCTGCATATATTACTACGCTCGAGTATTTTGGACCGGCTTTTTGTTAATATGTATTTTTAAATGTTATTTCAGATATGTTTATGTGGCTTTTCAATTAAGCCATATATGTGCTACTTATGTCTGTTAGAACTTTTATTGTTATTGCTATATTGTTAAATATTGTTAAAGACTGATCACTGGACCTAGTCTTAAGCCGGGATTTTCATTGGCTGGAGCACTCTTTGTAGCGTCCCAAAAGTTTATAAATAGGGGTGACTGTCGTCATTTGGCATCTTCTTCTCAACCGTAAAAACTTGAGAAGTACCAAAGCAACAAAGCTTAAATTCTTTGAGCCTTAAGTCGTATTACGTCTGATATATCTATATATATATATATCCTGCAACCACTTACTTGCTTACTTATAAGGTATCTACTATATATTAGATAAATAATAACTTACCTTAATTTGCTGGTCGTTAAGCTATCCAGTACTATCGTAAACAACAACAGTTTACTTACAGAAGTCTATTACAAATTCATTTGATGCTGAACCTAAAATGAATTATCACGTTATGGCAGACCCTAAAAGATGTATTGGTCTTAGAAATTTCCAACATCCTGTCATACTTTACATTTATTTGTAACTAAATGTTCATAACCGAAGAAGATCCCATTGCATAAGCCTAGGTCCTCTATTGTCGAGTATTGTCAATGCCGGTATTTAATCCATCGAAGAAGAATTGTTAATGCCGCCCGATATTAATCCGTTTATAACGATAGATCTACGTCACAGAGTAGTATTGTCAGCGAATATCATATACATATTTATTGAGATGTACTTGTTATATATGATGTCACATTATTAAATGACGTTTACATGTTAATCGAGTTACTGATGTCTTGTACCAGTTTCCTGTGTTTATACCAATGCAGGACTTACCTATTTGTACACTCCATCCTAAGTAATAGGTTGTATAAATCCTGGTTATATAAATATCCTGACAAGATGACCAGATACTTACAAAGAATCCCTTGATGAAACTATGATGTCTCTATTATGATCTGAGCCTACCTCTTATGATGTACTGGTATACTACAAAGATGGCTAAGATGTGTTGAAGCTATGTCTGATGTTTAAAACAACAGCTACTTGTAAGTGTATGTAATATGGGGTAGAAGTATTGCCATACACTTACTAGTTAATACAGTGGCCGGTATCCTGATTAATAAGGATTTGGTAACTACCCTAGGGGGGTAGGTCCTTACAACTTGGTGTCAGAAGTGGGATATCCTTTTCTTACAGGGTATCCAGAGACGAACTCACACTTGGCAGACATAGCTTAGTCAGATGGTAGAATCTTGGGATGATAGAGTGGCGGGTTCCAGACACGTTTTATACTAACTAAATCATTTACTTTTAGATATTCAGATGATTGTGACATCACTTGCTGAGACAGTAACTGGACAATAGAAGGCGTATGCAGTGGTATTATTTTTTGTCTTTGGCAAAGGACCTTGTCATAGACAACTCAACTAATGTATATATGTTATTCTTTATTTTTTAAGATCAAACATGGCAGATTCTGATCCTGAAATACAATTTAATACAATGAATAGCTGTGATGAAACAATAGAGGCAGCACATAATGATGACAGTGGAAATGAGGCAGAACAAACAGCATATTATACTTTACCATCAGCAACTGACACTGACGAAGATGACGAAGAACCGAAGGACAGTCAACAACGTTGTAATACTCCTATGCGGAATGATAATGTAAATAGCAGCTCTGGGCAGGGAGATAATCCTGAAGAGAAATCGAATGGAACCAGAAACAGTACTAGGAGATCTGGACGAAGAGTCAATTTTAATGAGGAAATTGATGATGACGAAAACCAATACCATGGCCTGAACAATAGACGAGGAAGGCGAAGATATATCCGTAAACCTGAGAATATTGAACAATATTCTGATTCTGATGAATACGACATTGACGAAAGACGGGTACATCATAGACGAATTAAAGTAAACCGCGATAGTAGAAGAGAGCGTTACAACACCGAGGAAATATCTAACCGAAATTATGAGCTGGACACAAATGATAATCAAAGCAATATAAGTAATAAAAGAAACAAACCAAATCTTCCTGTAATTAAACCAACAATTTATGATGGTACCGAAGACTGGGAAAGTTATTTTTCTCATTTTTCTAATTGTGCAGATCTGGGTAGGTGGTCTAATGAAGAGAAGGCACTTACTTTAGCTTCTTGTCTGAAAGGTTCAGCAAGAACATTTTATTTAGGTTTGCGTCCAAAGGAGCAAAGAGTTTATGCAATACTGGAGCAAAAATTGTCCGAAAGATTTGGAAGTAGTAGGCAACAGACTAGGTATTTAACGAAATTTGAAACTAGAAAACGTAACATAGGTGAAGCGGTAGCATCATATGGTGATGATCTAAGACTACTAGCTCGAAGGGCGTATCCTGATCTTGGAACAGAAGCTCAAGAATCACTTGCACTTCACCAACTTTATAAAAATATCAGTCTAGACTTAAAGTATAGATGTATGGATAGAAATTGTAGCACAATAGAAGAAGCCGTGGAGATTGTAGAAAGATGCGAATCAATATTGGGACCAGACGATAGAAAGCGATCAACTGTACGCAATATAGCAAGCAGCGAAACAAGAAATGTAGCCGCAAACAACAAGACTTTAGTTGAAAGTGAACTAATGAGTCAAATGCACAACATCTTAAACAGACTTGAAAAAATGGAAACAAAAATTGAGAAGGCAAGCTTAGCTGAAAAAGACGACAGAAAAAGAACTGGTAGATATGACCGAAAGTTTACGGGGTGCTTCTTATGTAGCGGAATGGACCACTATGCGAAGGACTGTCCAAGGCGGGGACAAAAGTCGGAAAACTACAAACCGCTAGTTTAATGAGCCAAACACTAGCGGGTGATGTTTGGCCAGGTGATGTTGACAAATATGATACAACAAGGAAAATTGGTGTGTGCAATAAACTTACTAATAATTGGAAGGGTCCATATCTGGTGTTGAAGCAGCTTGATGATTTGACTTACCTGATCCGTGCATCTCCGAAGATGGTTCCAAAGGTGGTGCATATTGATCGTCTTCTTCCTTACCGAGGTTCAAATCTACCGAAGTGGTTCCAAGACTTTAAACCGAAGAATAATTGATATTTACTGTTGCAAGCTTTAGTTTCTTTATTTTCAACTTGTATGTACATTCGCAATAAAATGGTTTTAACTCACCTATGTTCATTCACTAAGGAGTGTTTGAAGGTACGAAGGATGATGTTGGATTCGCCTTCGTGGTTCATATATTAGGGAATATATGATTACAGGACCCAAGGGGGGCTCTGTGTTCTTTATGTATATGTGGTATATACATGGTTGTCTAAGCCTTGTGCACAGGTTAGACTGTTAACTTACCTCACGGTTGTTATAGGTGGGTAGATGAGGTAACCATATATCTTGGACTATATATACAAGCCTTAACATCATTCGTTATAGCAACAGAAATATACATGACGTTTACATTTAAGCGTATCAAACTTTTCCGTCAAATCAGCGCGCTTCGGAAGCAAATAACCCTAGACGTATCAAATTCTGTACCGTTTCAAATTCCGTAATAAATCGAGAACACGTATCAGAGGAATGGCTGGCTTATGCAATGGGAATCCATGTATAAAATATCATGGCCTAAAACTTAACAAGATGTTGTATACCTGTATTTTCAGTATGGCTCACAAATGTTGGTCCTGCGGGGAAGGTTTTGACAGCAGAGATCGGTTGCGCACGCATTATATGAACAAGCCCCACAGGTTTCTAGAAGTCATTATGTCTCCCCCACCTCGGGGGGAGACATATTGTTTTTGCCCTGTCCGTCCGTCAGTCCGTCCGTCCGTCAGTCCGTCCGTCCATTCTTCGTTTCCGGACGATAACTAGAGTTCCTTTTGACCTACAGCTCTCAAACTTCATAGGATGAATGGTCTTATTGAGCAGATGATCCCTATTGTTTTTGGGGTCAGTAGTTCAAAGGTCAAGGTCACAGTGACCGTTGGTCAATTTCTCGTTTCCGGATGATAACTAGAGTTCCTTTTGACCTACAGCCCTCAAACTTCATAGGATGATTGGTCTTATAGAGCTGATGATCCCTATTGTTTTTGGGGGTCAGTAGGTCAAAGGTCAAGGTCACACTGACCGTTGGTCAATTTCTCGTTTCCGGATGATAACTAGAGTTCCTTTAGATCTACAGACCTCAAACTTCATAGGATGATTGGTCTTATTGAGCAGATGATCCCTATTGTTTTTGGGGTCAATAGGTCAAAGGTCAAGGTCACAGTGACCGTTGGTCAATTTCTCATTTCCGGATGATAACTAGAGTTCCTTTTGACCTACAACCCTCAAACTTCATAGGATGATTGGTCTTATTAATCAAATGATCCCTATTGTTTTAATGGTCAGTAGGTCAAAGGTCAAGGTCACAGCGACCGTTGGTTAATTTCTCCTTTCCGGATGATAACTAGAGTTCCTTTAGACCTACAACCCTCAAACTTCATAGGATGATTGGTCTTATTGAGCAGATGATCCCTCTTGTTTATGGGTCAGTAGGTCAAAGGTTAAGGTCACAGTGACCATTGGTCATTTTCTCATTTCCGGATGATAACTAGAGTTCTTATCAGTGAGGACATTTAACTATTATTGATATATCAGTGATATATCAGTTGTCTGGTTTTATATACTCTGTTCTTTTTTGATCTTTCCACCCTTATGCGGCCATTTCTTCATGTTATTCTCAGCAGTGGGGGAGACATGCGCTTTTTTACAAAAGCATCCTCTAGTTTGTGCTTGGTGTATGAGAAATTCAGAAGACCTGTTGATCTCAGATCACATATTCAGAAGAAGCATCGCTCCGTGTCTAAGAAGTATGGACCACATTTTCCGTCAGACAAGGAGGCATTCTTCGCTGCTGTAGAACCCAGGGCATACAGGACGTGTATCAAGGGGACACCAGCTGAAATACATGGCATCCATGAGATGAAAGAGCTTCTGTTGATGTGTCCCTTTCACTCTTCAGAAAAGTGGCAGCATGGCTGGGACAGGCATGGTCCCCACTCAACCGTCCAGTATAGTGCGGGTGACTTGGAAAGGTCGTACTCTCCAACCAGACCGGGCATTTGGGAAATTGAGTCAATGGAGGTAGGATCCCTTGTGTCGAAAGTTATTATCTTTGGAGGCAAGGGCCAGCACTACCGGCTGACGCTAGAGAGTCTGGATCAGAGAGACAGAGATAGGTTGATGAGGACCATGTCTGCCATACGCAAAGAGCCCAACTTTGTCCCCAAGCAGTGGGAGTCCTGCAAGTCATCTCCAGAGGTGGTGAGAATTCTCAAAGCTGTTGGACTGGATGGTATCACAATTGTGAAGGTCGAAGTTACCAGATGGAAGCCAGCCAACAGTGAACGAAGTCCTCCATCAAAAAGAAGATCCATCTCACCTCTCTCTACAACTTCGTTTTCACCGTTGCCACCAATTCTTTCACCTTTATCCGAACCTGATCTTGACTTTGACGACACCGAAACACCTATAAATCAGCAACCATCTTCAGAAATAACCACATCTATTGTCTCTTCCGTATCCACTTCAACAACTTTACCTGTTACAACTTCAACTACGACATCAACTTTTGAATCTACTTGCTCAATTTCATCGTCCGACACAACTGTATCAACTCCAGTTTCTGGCACAGTCATCTATTCGACAACATCTTGCTCTTCATCAACTTCTACAGTCTCGTTAGTTACTTCCTGCAGTACAAACCTGAAATCAACTTCCATTATGTCTACTGTTTCTACAACACCATCAATTAAGAAGAAGCATTCCGAGGTTATATCATCTATGGACAGTTCTACAAATCATCATGTTTATACGGTGCCACTGTCTATGCCAGTTACTTCTCCTGTTGTACCTCCTATAGTCACTGTTGATTCAACACTTGAACCAGCTGTAGAAGATTTATCTTGCACAGCGAAGGAATCCGAGACGAGTCTATCTTCTGTAGATTTCGCTACTCTTCTTCTGATGTCTGGTGAGATGCCTCTCTTCCCTCCTGCAAGGCGTGATTGGGAAAAAGCTGCTGGAGTTACTATCCCTCTTACCGGTCCAATTACTGTTTGGCCACCAGCAGACTGGAAAACGATGTCAGCCGACACTAAACTTCTATTGTGGCAGACGGTGGCAACTTCTTTGTCCATTCAGTGGGGTCTACCTCTCGACCGACATTTTATATTGGATGCTTTCCAATTTTTAGCTTTGCCAGGAACAAAAGAGGTAGAAATAGTTTCACCAGAGGCTCGACTCCGCCACGCGAATTTCACAACCATCAGGAATATCGCCCAGAAGAAACAAGTTGTCGGAGCAGAATCACTCATCGCAATATATGAAGCAGGATATCACAAGAGCTTTTCCGCACAACCAGGACACTACAGGGATTTTCTCCAAAGTTTAAACCACATTCCAATCAGGATCTGAACCTCAACACATCGACCTGGAATATAAAGTGTAATATTAATTAATAAAAGTAAGTAAACAATTTAGGGACAATATCATGGACTTTAAAATTTAAAATATATGTGTAACAGATACAGGAGTATCTAATTCTTTAAGGTGGGGAGCGTGTAATGGAATACCTCCCTTACAAATTTTGGACATTTCAAATGACATGACAATTTACGTTATACTTTCAACAGAAATCAACATGTGCATATATAATTCTATAAATCATGAACTGTTCTTACTTAAAATGTATTAACAATGATCAAATAGTGCTACCTTTTTAACAAATGGACTTTATTCCACGAAACACAACGTAAAACTTGAATATCAGCATTGTTGACAGTTCTCTTTTAAGAAGAGTATCACATTAGGATAGATAACTCTCGCCACAAAATGGTCAGATGACCCTAATTTATTTCCTGATGAATATCTAATAATTTGGAACATTTACAGTTACTATAATATATCACAAAGTGAATATCTACAGACATTATTGGAAGATTCAGACGGCGCTTTCTTCTGTCATTTTCCATGTTTAAAAATGGCGGACACAGAACTTTGGAACTACTTATTTGTATTTCAGTCTGGCTTTTTATGAATGTATATTTGTTTACATTTAAACTTTCAGGATTTCTTATTTATGTAAAAATAATTGTAAGCCTGATTTGAGCCGGATGATTTTCTGTCTTTATCATATTTTATTAAGTGAGAACTGTATTTTATCTGCGTAATAGAATACGTCTGCATATATTACTACGCTCGAGTATTTTGGACCGGCTTTTTGTTAATATGTATTTTTAAATGTTATTTCAGATATGTTTATGTGGCTTTTCAATTAAGCCATATATGTGCTACTTATGTCTGTTAGAACTTTTATTGTTATTGCTATATTGTTAAATATTGTTAAAGACTGATCACTGGACCTAGTCTTAAGCCGGGATTTTCATTGGCTGGGGCACTCTTTGTAGCGTCCCAAAAGTTTATAAATAGGGGTGACTGTCGTCATTTGGCATCTTCTTCTCAACCGTAAAAACTTGAGAAGTACCAAAGCAACAAAGCTTAAATTCTTTGAGCCTTAAGTCGTATTACGTCTGATATATCTATATATATATATCCTGCAACCACTTACTTGCTTACTTATAAGGTATCTACTATATATTAGATAAATAATAACTTACCTTAATTTGCTGGTCGTTAAGCTATCCAGTACTATCGTAAACAACAACAGTTTACTTACAGAAGTCTATTACAAATTCATTTGATGCTGAACCTAAAATGAATTATCACGTTATGGCAGACCCTAAAAGATGTATTGGTCTTAGAAATTTCCAACATCCTGTCATACTTTACATTTATTTGTAACTAAATGTTCATAACCGAAGAAGATCCCATTGCATAAGCCTAGGTCCTCTATTGTCGAGTATTGTCAATGCCGGTATTTAATCCATCGAAGAAGAATTGTTAATGCCGCCCGATATTAATCCGTTTATAACGATAGATCTACGTCACAGAGTAGTATTGTCAGCGAATATCATATACATATTTATTGAGATGTACTTGTTATATATGATGTCACATTATTAAATGACGTTTACATGTTAATCGAGTTACTGATGTCTTGTACCAGTTTCCTGTGTTTATACCAATGCAGGACTCACTCCATCCGAAGTAATAGGTTGTATAAATCCTGGTTATATAAATATCCTGACAAGATGACCAGATACTTACAAAGAATCCCTTGATGAAACTATGATGTCTCTATTATGATCTGAGCCTACCTCTTATGATGTACTGGTATACTACAAAGATGGCTAAGATGTGTTGAAGCTATGTCTGATGTTTAAAACAACAGCTACTTGTAAGTGTATGTAATATGGGGTAGAAGTATTGCCATACACTTACTAGTTAATACAATGGCCGGTATCCTGATTAATAAGGATTTGGTAACTACCCTAGGGGGGTAGGTCCTTACAACCTCAATGAAATGTTCTGGAATATTCAACCATATTAACCATATATATGAATGGTTGAACACAACAGTAAGGATAAATAGCGCTATGTGCATATCTTTTTATTTTGGTAGCACATTTTAAGCAAAAAGAAAAGAAACTATAAGTCTGAAACATTCTCTCATAGCCTCCCCATCAGTACATTCAGTGCTTTGATTATATTTTATACTGGATTAATATAGATCGTATTACAATATAGATTGTAATTACAGTCATCTTAATAACGTAAACAGCCAGGATAAGGGTATCTTGCTCAACCAACTAGTGCCTGCCGTAGCAGCAAAAGGGTCCAAGGTTGACGATGACGCCGAGTTACAATTTTATATTACCGGTTTTTCAGCAGTTGCGTCACTTGATCCCCCCACTAATGTTCTATTAACATTATATTTTCAAGAATATATCTACATGTACTTGCACTTGTAATGTAAAAAATAACTTATAAACAATTCACAATTTTATAGGTTGGTTAAGGCAACAAATTATACCCTTTTGTAAATGGTTAGTTACTAGTACCAAGTTTCTAGTAAAATGCTTTTACTGCTCAAGAAACCAGTTACTGGAAAATGGTTACTACTCGTAGTAATAAATTTACCGGAAAATTGGTTTAGTAATGAATTTACCTATCTTATTTTGTGCGCAATGTATGAGTTATAGATATGAATCAATGACATTGTTTAAACATTTAAAAAGTTATATCAAGTACCACAGTCATATGACCAACTAGTAATCATAGAAATGCCACAATATATATTGAAATGATTGTTACAATGCAGAAATTTTATCGACATTTTGCTCAAATAAATTTTTTTAATGGTTTGCTTGAATTTAATATTTTGATTGCAATGCAAATTATTAAAATGTATGGCACTTGAGCATTTTTGTTGAATACATATATTAGACTTGTAAATAAGCAGACATGGTTGGCAAAATTGTCAGTGAAACAAAAAGGGCAAAGAAAACTGTGAATGCAAAAATACATATCAGGTCTATTAAGCTAGCCCATGTATTAAATAACAATGTCTATTACATGTGGCAATAACATAACTAGTGCAAGGAGATATATTATTGAAAATATAATGTTAATAGAACGTTCGTGATGTAATCATAGGGTTAAAGTGACATAACTGCTGAAATACCGGTAATACCTATAAACTAGTCACTCGGCATCATTGTCAACCATTGGCAACTTTTGTTGCTACAGAAGGCACTAGGTTGGTTGAGCAAGAGACGCTTATCCTGGCTGTTTTCGTTATTAAATAATGGTAAAATGATCTAATTTAATACAGTATAAAATTTCTGTTTCAGCAAATCATTAAGCAGTTTGAGTAACTGGATTTTTTCTTCTAAAAGAAAATCACAAAAGAACAAATAAATAACATTATAAACAAGTTAAAGGTTGTTTAATCTTATTTGTGATGATATGAATGTACTTGCAACTTTTTCCTTTGTATAAACCTGTACTTATATACAGTTTGAGAGGGCAATCTAAATTGAAAGCCAACGTTTTGTTAGAAAAAGCCACCTATTTCGAAGTTGCAGCCTCATGTTCAGACTACTATCAAACTAAAGTGGGAGTGTGTACGTTGACACTTTCTAGACTGTATGTGTACGTTGACATTTCTGTAAGTTGGTCAATTTTTAAATAAATACAAAAAATAACAGCAGGAAACCAGTTATTTTTTCATTAAAAAATTTTCTTATATATTTTAAGACCTGAAATTTTACTTAGAACTGACATGCGTATCGTTTATTAAGTTATTATTGACACTTTTACACAATAGTGTGTACGTTGTCATCGACAATTTGCAACTATTGTTTGAATGTTCTCATAAAATACAAAACGTTAGACGAAACTAAATACATTTTTAGAAAGCATCGGAACGCGATCGGTAGGCGATGTAACATAATTTAAATCGGCTGGACAGAAAAATAATCACTAAAAAAACTTACCTCAGCCGAGCTATTTTGGCCGTGAGACTTTTGTGGTCACATGACCAAAGTTGCTTACCCACGGTGATTATGTTTTTGTGAAAAAAATGAGTACATTCTTAACTGGTATGTCAATTACCCTTTCTATAAAAATATTGAAATTGAACATATAATTCATTAAATCAAAATCTGACACAACTTTGTCACAAACAAATTGATACTGAGGTTTTATGTTACTTTTTTGATAATAACAATTTGATAAATAGATTTTTCATTGATCTTTTTTACCGCTATCATTGTATAAATCATTATAATACTGCACGTTTGTAACGTAGCTTTTCAATGGATAATCGTGACGTTATGCACGGCTGTTGTCGATTAATGAAGAAATCGCGTTTTAATCCTGCTTGCTGTATTATAAATTCGTTATAAAGATTCCTGACATGTTATATGACCGTATATAAACGGTTGTTTGCAATATAACACTCGCCTAGCGGCTCGGGTTATATATACAAACAACCGTTTATATAGGGCCATATAACCTATATAAGAATCTTTATAACTAATAATATAATGGCGAAGATGACTATTTTCAAAACATATGCCCGTCTGTATATGCATCGATTATTTTAGTCATGTGGTATATCATACATGTATTGTAACTGTAAAATGACTATGCGCGAGATTAGTAGGTCAGTACTTGTGTATTTATTGTTGCAGTACTTTTGAAGTGTATGAACCAATGCTTAAACCTAATAGTGGTCAACATGTATATGCAAACCCATTTACTGTAAATATTGACGGTTGTTTATTTGATAATTATTGTTTCAATTATTTTGTTTTTTTTTTGTTATTTTTGGATATGTTCAATTTATGTTTGGTTTTAATACTTGGTACTATTTCGTTTTTTATAGCTGTTTTTCCATTTTTACAACTTTCGGTAATCATTGCTTAGTTTTTGAAAATTTACACAAAGCGGCAATTTTTGTGACAGACCAAACTTATGTAAATGAAAATATTTATCAGAATGATAGAATCGTAAACTCGAATAACAACCAGGGTTTCCAGCACCATAGATAGATAAAATTTCCTGACTTTTCCCTGACTTTCACTGACCAAATTAGGTTTTTAACTGACCGAAACTACCAAACTTAAACGGTCTCCACTTCCCCTACAGCTGTCCAATCCACCCATAAGTTTGTTTTTTAAAATCTTTTAACAATATGGTATTACATTATTTAACAATAAAATATGGTAAACAAGATCAACACGGAAGGTGGCGTTCAATGAAGGCTACCCCCCACACAACCCAGCAATAAGAAAAACTGGACAGAGCACAAGACAAAGCACGGACAGAATACTCACTGAATAATAGTAACCGACAAGGAAAGCAAATACAACTGATTGATTGAAAGGCCCAAAAGGTAAAAGGGCAAAGGGGAAGGGGACTTGAAGTATGGGGAAGGGGAGGGGCAAAATTAAATCAAAGCACAGAAGGCGCTGAATTTGTTTGGGTCTCAGAATGTTAGAAAGTTGCAGGTTGTGAGATTATATGTATAGTGCCACCAATGCTTTCCAGCGTTTTAATTGTAGTAAATTGGCTATAAGACTAATTTCAACACTGATATTCAATCCAATGTTTATTTGACTTTAACAATTTCAAAAAAAAAAAATGAGTTACCTTTACTGGGATTTGAACTCCAGACCTCTCGCTTCCTAAGCGAGCCCGAAAACCCTTCAGCCACGGTGAATTTATATGTGAACAGCGTGAAAGAAAACCATATTATTCTAAATTAGGGCTTTGTAACGACTTTAACTGTTGTTTAACACTGATGTAAATAATCCTGGAGCTTACTATAAGCATGTATATTTATAAAGAATCAAAGAGCTGCAAGTTCTGTGGTAATTTTCTGATCTTTGCAAATCTAAATCGGTACTGTATATATCTGTATGCATTTTCCTTTATAAGTTTATTTTTATGTATTATAATTCATTTTGCAAGGCACCAGAGTTTGATACATACGGAATTCTGCATAACTAGAGTTGCATCAAAAAATCATTTATGTTCTTTTTTTACGACAGCCACACTTTATCCTTGCATATCATGGCTACTTCCTTAACAAAGACACTTAAAAAGGAATTTAACCCAAAAAAAAGTTTCCTCGACTGGGATTCGAACTCAAAACCTCTCACTCTCTAAGCGAGCGCGTTACCACTATACCACGGAGAAGTTATACACACAAAGTCTGAATAACATCAAGTCATTCTAAATTTAGAACTTCGCATTGCATTTCGGGGTTTGTAATCCTTATTAATTTCGAGGTATTTTGTTTCAGGATAAACCTGTTGTTTAAAATTGAAGTAAATATTTTAGCGAAAATCTTCTGCGCGCCAAACAGTCCGACATGTAGAATCTATATATTCCACTACTCGGTTTGTTTAGTATTCGGTAATCCACATCGCTTAAAAATAGTATTTTCATTGATAAAATCATATTCATCCGCGTAGTTTGTGATTGTGCATTTATTGACAATTCTATAAGCCAACGCTATTGTTTAACTTTGAATGCGTTGTAATTTGTTGGATACTTGTAACAAAATAAAATATTTCTTTCTTTTAAATCGCTAGTTTTTAGCTGTTTTGAGAACTACTTGTTGTTAGGTTTGTCGTAAACTTCTGTGTCAGAGATTGAATGTCCGCTTTGTATTTACTTATTTTCGATCAGAAAATACAATAAAACAATATTAGAAATCTTCGACCATTCGGGAATCACTTTGCTTGAAAATTAACGCGCCTGTCTTTGACCATCTTTACGCAGTGATCTCCCCTGAATTTTTCGGCGTTAGTGTACATACAAAAGGGAAGTAACCGCTTCAAAAAAGTGGACTACTTTCGGCATTTGCAATTAACAACATTAGACTCTGAAATTTCGCTACCATTATTTGTTTGGTCTGACGACCCAAACAAATAAAAAACTAGAAATGTGTCCATAGAAAACGGGTGCCCAAACACTCCACCGATTTGTCAATCTTATGTCTCAAGGTCAATTCTTTTTTTTTTGCTACATATGCCCAAGTTGAAAACTAAAAATCTTTTATTAAGTAAAGGGCAAATACTACAATACTGAAAAAAAAATTCGCAAGAAAACCCAAAGGGGCATAAGTACACATGCTGACCAACATTCTTGTAAACTTTCAGGCCTACAGGTCAAATACTTTTAGAGTTTCGTGCAACACAAGTTGAATATTGTAAATTTTTACTTAGTCAAGGGCAATAACTCTAAAAATACTGAAAATATCCACACGGAAATACCCAGGTGCACAACTACAAATGCTGACCAACATTCTTGTAAGTTTTCATGACTCTAGGTCAAATACTTTTTTGGTTACGTGCGACACAAGTTGAAAATTGCAAATTTTTACTAATTGAAGGGCAATAACTCTAAAAATACTAAATATATCCACACAAAAATACCCAGGTGCACAACTATACATGCTGATCAACATTCCAGTGAGGTTTCATGACTCTAGGTTAAATATTTTTTGAGTTACGTGCGACACAAGTTGAAAATTGCAAATTTTTCCTAATTCAAGGACAATAACTCTAAAAATACTAAATATATCCACACAAAAATACCCAGGTGCACAACTACACATGCTGATCAACATTCCTGTAAGGTTTCACGACTCTAGGTCAAATATGTTTTGAGTTACGTGCGACACAAGTTGAAAATTGCAAATTTCTACTAATTCAAGGAAAATAACTCTAAAAAAACTAAATATATCCAAACAAAAATACCCAGGTGCACACCTACACATGCTGATCAACATTCCTGTAATGTTTCATGACTCTAGGTCAAATACGAGGGTTGTCCCAATATTCTGTGACAAGATTGATTAAAAGCTAAATAAAACAGGTACGAATTTGATATTTTAATATGTTATAAACCCATATAATTTAAACATTTTCACAAATTTACATAGATAAATATCAACAAACAACAAAAATATGCCATAAACACCATGGCAACTAACTGAATCGCGGCGCACGTCCAACGTCAAAGACGGCGTTAAATCTATATAAGGCGCCTTTCTCAAATACTCTCAATGGCTTTCAACGCAATAATGGTACCGATAAATCGTCAATTTCTGACTTAAATCATGTGGTTGTTAATGTCTGTTGAATGTTTGAATGGCATACATTAATTTTTGCTATACGCGAACTTTCGGTCTCGTTACTCCTGTTTTTAGCTGTAGGAAATATGCGACGAAGATCGGTCTTCCTATCCGTGTTTTGCTTATTTTCGCTTTTTGTAGCGCAAACCTCTGGTTCCGTTCATGCCTTTTGTACACAAATGCTCAAAATATGTTGCTAAACTGTTATATTTGGTATATATGTTGAAAATCGTTACATGTGCCATCTCGAAATAGTCATGAAACCTGGGTGACATGTTCACTGCGCCGCAAATTCTTCGAACGTCGCCATTTTAACTGTCCTATTTTATATGAGATATTTTCATTTATTCGTATCTTTTTCGTTTTTAAAGTTATTCAACTAAAATTTTCAGAGATGATTTAAACATAGCAGCAGAGGAAGTCAACGTGACATTGTGCAGACACATCATCAGATATTTGAAATATACGTAATTAATTTCAGCCTATTCATAACAAAATGTAAATTATTTGACGTGCGCCGGCAACTCAAACCAATGTCATTAATACTGAAAATTTCTAAGTAACGAGGGTAAATTTTTTTTAATTGATTTGTTGTAATGTTAAATAATAAACTTAAGGGTTATATGTGTGAATTATTTTCTATTGGCGTTAAAAATGAACCGGCTATAAAATTTGTCACGGACTTTTGGGACAACCCTCGTATATTTTGAGTTACGTGCGACACAAGTTGAAAATTGCAAATTTTTCCTAATTCAAGGGCAATAACTCTAAAAATACTAAATATATCCACACAAAAATACCCAGGTGCACAACTACACATGCTGATCAACATTCCTGTAAGGTTTCACGACTCTAGGTCAAATATGTTTTGAGTTACGTGCGTCACAAGTTGAAAATTGCATTTTTTTACTAAGTCAAGGGCAATAACACTAAAAATACTAAAACTATCCATACGAAAATACCCAGATGCGCAACTTAACATGCTGAGCAACTTTCTTGTAAGTTTTCATGACTCTAGGTCAAATTCTTTTTTAGTTACGTGCGACACAAGTTGAAAATTGCAAATTTTTACTAAGTCAAGGGCAATAACTCTAAAAATACTAAATATATCCACACAAAAATACCCAGGTGCACAACTACACATGCTGATCAACATTCCTGTAAGGTTTCACGACTCTAGGTGAAATATGTTTTGAGTTACGTGCGACACAAGTTGAAAATTGCAAATTTCTACTAATTCAAGGAAAATAACTCTAAAAATACTAAATATATCCAAACAAAAATACCCAGGTGCACACCTACACATGCTGATCAACATTCCTGTAATGTTTCATGACTCTAGGTCAAATATATTTTGAGTTACGTGCGACACAAGTTGAAAATTGCAAATTTTTCCTAATTCAAGGGCAATAACTCTAAAAATACTAAATATATCCACACAAAAATACCCAGGTGCACAACTACACATGCTGATCAACATTCCTGTAAGGTTTCACGACTCTAGGTCAAATATGTTTTGAGTTACGTGCGTCACAAGTTGAAAATTGCAATTTTTTACTAAGTCAAGGGCAATAACACTAAAAATACTAAAACTATCCATACGAAAATACCCAGATGCGCAACTTAACATGCTGAGCAACTTTCTTGTAAGTTTTCATGACTCTAGGTCAAATTCTTTTTTAGTTACGTGCGACACAAGTTGAAAATTGCAAATTTTTACTAAGTCAAGGGCAATAACTCTAAAAAATACTAAACATATCCACATGAAAATACCCAGGTGCACAACTTCACATGCTGATGAACATTCCTGTAAGGTTTCATGACTGTAGGTCAATTACTTTTTTTGAGCTACGTGTGACACACAAAAAGAGAACGGACGAACGGATGGACGGACAAGGGTAAATCTAAAAGCCCCCCCCCCCTATAGTGGGGGCACAATAAAACTAGGGGCAAAAGGGAAGATACTTACCGTAGACCAGAAAACAACTAGGGACACAACAAAAGTGACACCAAAAACAGTTTGAAACAACAAACACATACATCTGAGGAACACAGAGGGGCGCCGCCTTGGAACAGTCAGCAGCATAAGTACTACTGGGGAGTTTAACCTGGTTAATGGTGCACCAAATATGATAAATGAACGCAACCCCCATATAACCCAGCAACAAGAACCAATGGCAAGGAGCCCAGGCGGACCCCAAACAAAAACAGGACAGGGCAAGACAGGTTATCATTAAATGATAAATAATTTGTACTGATTAGTGAATTCAAAGAAGAATAAAGGTCCACAAAGGGGAGGGGACAGCAGAACGGGGGAAGGGGGGTTATCAAAGAAAATAAAAAACTAGAGCAATAGGGGAAGATGGAAGCATACTTACCCGCGAGAGAAAACACAAGGGACACAAGCAAAAGTGTCACCAAAACAGTATGAAACAACATAGACATACATCTGAGGAACACAGAGGGGCGCCTCCTTGGAACGGTCAGCAGCATAATAATGACTGCTGGGGAGTTTAAACCGGTTTATGGTGTACCAAACCTCGCTCTTAGCCCTACCATGTTCCTTTAAACGTAACAGTGTAAATAAATGTATCCCACCAAGTGAAATTCTATCAGTTGTTATGGTTACAAAGGTGAAATAAGTAAAACACCTATTAACATATAAAAGAAAGCCAATGACCATAACAAAGGTACTCAATGTCTTAAAGGAAGACAGAGTAACAAGAAATTTACCTACAATGCTTTATACATCTAAACAAAGTTTGGTAGTATTGTGTTCAGTAAAATATTAAACTATGCAAAATAAGCTTACAAATCTAACAAGATTTAACCAATACTTCTAAGATTATTGAAAAAATTAATAATGTATGTTTTAGCTATTGATAGGGTTACAAAATATCAGAAAACACACAAAAACTTTAATGATTAAACAACATATTAAAAAGCAAGTGATTATCTCAACTGAAGCTAAAGTATATATCTTATACTACAAATGTATTGACTAGGATTATCATCAAATGCATAGTAAAAGAAATATAACAGTCTGTAAATGTGCCCAGCAAACAACATACCCATTTTACACAAAACGTTTCTACATGTTGTGAAAAATATGACAAAACATAGGAATTTCAGTAACTTGAGAATCAGGGATTACTTCACCCCATTGAGAATTTTCAACAGGTCATACTCAGATAGTAAATAGTCATGTAAAATGAAATACAAATAAATATAAAACTATAATAGCATACAGCAAAAGCTATGTAATGAATAATGGGTAGCTTATTATTATGTGCAGTCAAATTCATACATCCAATACATGTACATCACTAAGACTTTTCAACGCTTCAATTTCTTTTCAAGATGTTCCACATTTTTAATTTCTGTATTAGACTTGACAAGTAACTCAAGACTGTCATAGCCAATAGAATTAATAAAAAAAAAATCTGTCCTTCAAAATTATTTTTCCCTGACTTTTTAGGATTTTTACTTTTAACTGACCAATTTTCAAAATTCCCTGACAATTCCCTGACCTTGAAAAAATTTCAAATTTCCCTGACTTTTCAAGTCCGCTGGCAACCCTGACGACGACGACAACAACAACAACAACAATAATAATAATAACAAGCAATTATCATAGTATTGCAAGCAATCCATAAGTCCCATACCGGTCAGAACCCCAGCAACATTCTGATGGGCCATTGGCCATTTCAAATTAGATGAATGAATGATGAATGAATGAATGAATGAATGAATGATGAACATCGAATGCGAACATAAATCTTTTGAGTTAAGTTTGTCTTATCATAGTAATGTTAAAAGTTTCCCTGCCAAGTAAGGAAATTATGTTTATACAAAAAGAATCAAAGGTCAATTTTCCAGGAGATCAGTATAACGATGTTTAAAGATTTATAAACTTGTCATATTATTAATGATGTGGGAGTTTGAAATAAATCCAAAGGAATGAAGAAGTGTTTGGTAGTAAAGAAATACGCAATTCTCAACGGGTTCAGGGGGCATAATTCTTAAAATAGTGCTTGCTAGGGTCGTAACCACTGGTCAACATATGATAGTGGTTGATGACCAGAACAATATTTAAGTTGAGTAATACCTAAAGAATAAAGAAGTTTAGTGAAAAAGAGTAAAACTGGAATAGAAATCTTGAAATTATTGATTGCCATGCAAACCAAATTTCAATATAGGAAGAAGAGAAAAGATGTGCCTAATCTCCATACTGCATCTTAAATATTAAGGTCCATTAAAAATATTTTCAGTAATTTTTTAGCGTTACCATGGCTCCAGTTTTAAGTGTGTAAATTTGCGATATTTTCAGTCTATTTGTGCCCATAGCAACAGAATTTCAACATAGGAAGAAAGAAAAGAACGTGCATAATCTCCATACCTGCATATATCCATATATCAATTTTCCATAAAATATTTTCCAGTACTGTTTTAAGTTATCGCGGGGATTCAGTTTTGTGGACGGACGGACTGACATAACGGACGGACCAGCAGACGGCGGAGGCAAACCCTAAAGTCCCTCCGTTAAACCGGATAGGGGCTAATAATAATAATAATTGGCGTCCCGCGCCTTTGGACGCGCACGCCTCTTATGAATGATCAGATTTTGTGAAAGGGCGGCAGCAACTTCTCGGGCTTTTTTATTCGGTTATAATAAGCGCGATCATTCGAATTGGTAGGAGGGGTGTTTGATTATTTAAGATACATGTAAATGTACAAGAATAGAGAACTGGAAGAATTTCGCAATGCAGAACTTCAATGAAATAATCTTTCCGTCAATTAATCCTCGCTCTCGGATTTTATTAATCATTCTTTGGTAGTAACTGGTATGTATTTCCCTGCGTCTGAGACCGCAGGGTATTGGAACGCGTTTAACTTTTGAGGCATGGAGGAGCACGTGACCTGTTTTCGGTACATGGAGGAGCATGGAATCTGTGTAACCGTCATGATTGGTTAATTGACTTCGAAAATCTAGCTAAATACCGTTTGCCGGTAACGTACGGAATACCTGGATTACAACTTATTAAGAACAAAAACATTACGTGATATTTCTAATTTCTATATAATTATTAACCATTTCAGGTGGAAGAATGAATGATGTGTTTGAAAATTATACAAATGTTTCTTTAATTTATCTTTCTCAATATTTTCAAAACAATAATTTGTTTATATTGAATTTAAATAATTCGATTCGTAGGGCATCTGCCATAATAATAAGATGATTTTTCTGCCTATTTTATTATCATTTTCTTAAAAAAAAATAATTGTTTTATGTTGTCGACCTCACCCTGTCATCAAACGGTCACCAGTTTCCAAGAAGTTCTTCTATATTATCGTTTAATTCATTGTCACTATATTTCCCTGACACAAACGTTTATTATCCCCCCCCCCCCAATAATGTTGAAACTAGTTAAATGAAATATCTTTATATCATTAAAATGTTCATCGCAGGAAACCATTTTACTTGTTGTTGCTCATGTATCCGAAAGCTGTAAATAGAATGATGACCTTAGTCTGAAAATCTATTTATTTTGATTATTTATTTGTACTTTTCGCCGGTCTCCTATCGTAATTCCCGGTCTCTCCCGGTCTATTTTGACCGGGGATTTACTAGAGACCGGCGAATAGTATCACACGTTTATTGTCCGGACTCCATCCGGTTTTGGAGTAGATGTTTGATATCGTTACAGACAAATAAGTTTTTTTTCCAAAATGAATGTTTGTCACTTAGTTTTGTTTATAATAATTAATAAACACAGATCAACTCTCAACATTTTTATTATTATTGTACATATAACATACAATTCGAAAAACAACAATAAAAATAACAATGTTTCATTTATTTATATGAGATAAAACAAATACAATATGTATACATACGAGTAAAAAGGTTTACAGTTTGTTATGGTATTAATACTGCACAATCAACTTGGAAAAGTTTTATTTAATACTTGTTATTCGTGTTGTAAAGATGCTGAGGAATTTTCTTAGTTAACAAATTAGATTTTAACCAATATGTAGGCAATGATTGATAATTTAAAAATTGATAAAGAAAAAATACAAATGTAGATTCATGTTTTAAGCCATAAACATATAATATATTGAAAAGATTTTACCATAATTTAGTGAACTTTTTCCAATTATTTTGATTGAAATTTAATAATCGTTGCGGTCAATATGACAATTGATTTTTAAAATTTATTTTACAATTTTAACATGGAGCTAAAATATGTTTTGTGAATTTTAATAAAAAAAAAGTAATATACGTAAAAATAGTAATTAAAAGGCACATAAACATCACAGAAGAAACAATATTCATAAAATATTAAAAAAAAATATTAAAATAGATCTTACATTATTGTATGAATAAAACAATTATGCTCACTAGTGATCGAACATGGAAAAATATACCGTGTAGCATTGCTTGCATGTATACAGATCTCAGAAATCGTTACAGGTTAAGTCGTTACCCGAAGCACAATCCATCGATCTGCGATAAAAACCGCTATAGAAACAGTTTTCATTCTGCAGTAGGCTGGGTTACAAATTCTCGACTACAATATTAAAATAGCGTTTGAAAAGTTGTTTAAGCTTTAAAAAGTTCCGAACGTTTATTTTCATGAAATAATAGACTCTACATTCCTTTAAGAAAAACAAAAATAACAGTTCATCTAATAAAATCGTAGTTTAACCTACGCGTTAAACTTCGCTTATACGCATGCGCTTTGCTAGCATGAAAGATACATCGTAAATATTAGTGTAAAGTCCGTCCAGAATTAAATAATGGGAACGAAACATCCGATAGAATATTTAAATCAAAAAAATTCCTGATTTACTATTTATGCAATAATAATTTGGCTAAAATGTTTTTACAAAATGAGTATGGAGCTCGTAAAAAAATTTACCGCGTTACCGGAAATGTTTTTTTTTTTTTTAAACCCTGGCAATTATCGTGGCTTCGAGAAATAGAAATTGTGTAAGCTTTTTTCTTTTGAATACTTTTTTACACATGATTGTCACTTTGTGATGCGCCTTAAAGATTTTGAAAGACATATATTCGAAATTCAGCGAATATCTGCCTGATTCAGTACGAGTAAATAAAGATTCGGCGTCGACCGTTCGAACCCATAACAATTCGTCCGAATTGGGATAATGACGATTAAGCCAGAGCATGGAGCTAATATAGGCAAATGTGGCCAGATTCGACGATAAGAAATAATCATTTGAAACTAATGTCAATCAGTGTAAGCATCAAGAAATAAAACTTAATATTTATGTTCAGCAAATAGGAATTTTTTTTAATACTGCTATATTTATGTATTGTCCAGCGTCAAGCAAATATATATACTGCAAACGAAATTGTTTGGCTATGAGATAAAACACAACACTTAGGGAATTGAAATAGGGCATTTATTAATGCCATATTTAATGACAAATGTTACATAATAACAAACATTGCAATGTACATATTTGTTGAAATAACAAACTGGGAGGTAAAAATCCTTAACTTAATACACCAAACATTGCATGTACATCGTTGGTTGAAATAACCAAAGGGAGGTAAACCCGCCAGCATTATGATATACTTTGTAATGTAATGATAACCACAAGATCTAAAATTAAACTGGTGAATAGATATAAATCTTAGCAAAAGTTTGTAAAAGATGCAAAGTGAACTAAAAACCATCTAGCAACATATAATATAATATGGATTGTTGATCAAAAACCATAATAAAACAAATGATTTTTCCAACGTGGTCGACTCTGCCCAGGAAACCAATAGTTTTGGAAACCTGTGCCCTTTCTATCTTGTGTCTAGTACCACTTGATGGTAGGGCTAATCGCTTTGAAAAATATTTTAAACATTCGATACATGAATATAGTGTATTTCAATATGACTTAGATTATAAGTACTTATGACAACAAATAATTAAAAATTTTGAAAGAGAATAAATACATTGGACTAGTTTTATAAATCTTGCATGAACAATATACAAGTATACATATATATGTGTACATCATTGAATAGTGTGCACCAAGTATTTTGAGATAACATCAATTAAGTGAAACTACTGATTCATGAACAATAAATGAAATGGTATTTATAGCAAATGTGCTCAAAAATTGAAAAGAGTGAGGATGGAGTTTGGGAAGGAGGTGGATTTAGTTAGTTAACAAAGGCGAGAATTCATTCCTGCCAAATTATTCTTTCTTGTGAGTAAGATCTAATGTAATCATTGGTTAATCGTAGCATCACGTGATTTAGGTCTTTGGTATTTGATTTGGCTAAGATGCTACTTGGCTAAAACTTCGACCCGTAACGGGTAATATTCAGATAACAGTATTGAGAAATAGGACGGACCAATGACATAAATTTTTTTTAACATGTGGGCTCAATAAAAATCTTATTTATTGTATTGTCCAGGTCAATGCAATATATAACTGGCAAGACGAACTTTTTGGTTTATGAGAAAATACACAACAACTAGGTTGAATGAAATAAGGGCATTTTTATTAAATGCCATAAATGACAAAATGTTACATAATAACAAAAATTGCATGTACATATTTGTAATCGAAATAACCAAACTGGGAGGCTAAAAACCGCCACAAAGGAACCTTCCGCCACTCCAGAGAGACTTGACTAGGTTATGAGCTTGAACCTGTGATAAGGATTGAAACTAGAGGGGCTTAAATTTTTTTTTTGAAGTAACTATTAATTAATCAATAGTCATGTTAGGGACAAAAATGTTAAGCACGAATCATTTATTCTAATGACAATATTATAATATGTCTAGAATTAAGTGTCTAACATTTAAAATGGATCCTGACTGGTTTCTATAATATATGTGGATCTGCAGCCTTAAACTGTCAGACACACTACAGGATATGCTATTTTGTAAAGTCAAGCAACCGAGTTTATTAGATCAAATAATTAGCTGTGAAAAATGTTATTACAAATTACATGTTAAATGTATTATTGAGAACATCTGAACAGTATGTTTTTATCAGGGGCTTTTTCAACGTCGCAAACTGTTCTAATTACAAAAAAGAGGAAGCATGACTAAAATATTAAAGAAGTATATTAATTTGTGTTTAAAATAACGACATGTTGGTGCAAAATACTATCGCAATAGTCTAAATGTATATAATATTTTTTTTCTTTACCTAATACAAATTTGATAACAGAGAAAATATCTAGTCATTAATGACAATAAAACTAGAAACATTCTTTTTAAATTTGAAATTAGGAATGGACTATTTACTGTATCACAGTATCCAGATATACCTACAAGTGATGAAAGCCCAAAATTGGCACGGCATCGGGCTTTCCAAGTTGCAGTCATTAAATTAAGCACAGGCCCCTAGCTTGTGAAACTTAGTTCATGAAGTGAAAAAAATGCCGAAAAATTTAGTTAAATATATATAGTAGAATGAATTCAAAACTGGAATAAGGGCTAGTACATTGTAAATCAAATTAATGCATAGACTGAGTTGGAGTGCATGGCAGCGGGTGACATTTAAACAGACACATCTCCTATGTAAGGTATGTGACACATTGAATTTCAGTTAGTGTTTTCAATTTGCGTTAGTCCTATCGGATATGCCAATTCTCTCAAAAATATCTACTTTCCTTTAACTCATTAATTAACCTCTAAAATGCATTTAGACCGAAATAGATGTGAGATGTCAATATATGTTAGCTATCTTTTTCCAATTATCAGTTTAAGAACTAAAAGTAAAATTGGAATCAAAAATGTAAAATATTTAATTAAACCTGTTATAAATGCATTTGATCTAAATACATGTGACATCTAAATACATGTGACGTGTCTACCTATGTTAATTTGTTCGTTATGTTTGTTGCATGAAAAATATAAATTAAAGGATAAATTAAGGATAATTAGAAAAAGGGATGTATACATTTTAGTTTTATATATATAATTAGGACTACTTAGTTTTGCGAAAGAGCAATGGTAATACCATATATGGTAAAAAATGTAGAAAAACTGTGGTATAAAAATTATGTACAAAATAATGACTAGACTCTTCCAAAAAACTACAACATAACAAAACCGTTGAACAAGATGTGAATGTAAAAATTTCTACAATAATACACATAAAGACCTTCAGTACAAATGTACTTATAACATTAAACATCAATCCCTCAACTAGTGATATTAACATTCATGCAGTAGCATGAACTCAATTCTGAAATTATCAGTAATGATTATTAATGAAACCTGCAGCCTTGTACTGTCAGATTTATATAACCTAAATGAAGCCAAATTGTGCATATCTGCCACAAGGTTTACATTAATACTGTCATACACGATATTATGGCACTAAATAAATAAACTGCGGCCTTGCACTTTTTCAGCAAGGAGAAAAACTGCAGCCTTGAACTGTCAGTAATTTGAAAGATTGTAATGACATTTAGTTTGCTGTAATTCACTGTCTTCTTCTATATTATCTAAAAATCTGCTGCCTGATACCAAGAATCATAAATTACGAAAATAAAAGTGGAAAACTGTAACCTACAGTATGTCCATTGTACTGCAGCCTTGAACTGTCAGTAATTTGAAAGACTGTAATTGCACTCAGTTTGCTGTAAATTTACTGAGTGCTGTAAATTTACTGTCATTTTCTATATCTCAAGATCTGCTGCCTTATTACCGGACAGATCTTTAAATTACGAAAAATTAAAGTGGAAAACTGTAACCCTACAGTATGTCCATTGTCCTGCAGCCTTGAACTGTCAGTAATTTTGAAGATTGTTATGGCACTCAGTTTGCTGTAATTTACGGAGTGCTGTAATTTACTGTCATTTCTATATCTAAAGATCTGCTGCCTTATACAGATCTTAAATTACGAAAAATTGAAGTCGAAAACTGTAACCTACAGTATGTCCATTAATTGTCCTGCAGCCTTGAACTGTCAGTAATTTGAAAGATTGTAATGGCACTCATTTTGCTGTAATTTACTGAGTGCTGTAATTTACTGTCGTTTTCTATATCTAAAGATCTGCTGCCTTATACCGACAGATCTTAAATTAAGAAAAATTAAAGTCGAAAACTGTAACCTACAGCTAGTATGTCCATCAGATTAGTTAAAACTTCTGGTATGATGTGCCATTTAATGTATGTACAATGTACAATTAAATCATTTCATATATTGAAATTAAAGCATTAGCCGTGCAGAATGGATAAAATAAACTAAGCCAAAGCCGACAGACAAGTACATAATTGGAGACTTGTAAACAAATTGCAAAGCATTTCAACTAAGCGATGCACACTATTTAATAATTTATGAATAAAGGCAAAGCGCGTCAACTAAGCAATGCCTAATACAGCAATGGTATGTTGAAATAATAGCAAGGCGCGTAAACTAAGTTAACCTGACAAGTACAGACAAACAAATGGCAAAGCGGTTAACTAAGCAATGTTTTAATAAAGCAAAGGTATGCTGAAATAATAGCAAGGCGTGTAACTAAGCCAAGCTGACCAGTACAGACAAATAAATGGCAAAGCGTGTCAACTAAGCAATGCCTAATATAGCAATGGTATGCTGAAATAATATCAAGGCGTGTAAACTAAGCCAAGCTGACAAGTACAGACAAACAAAATGGGGAAAGCGTGTCAACTAAGCAATGCCTAGTACAGCAATGGTATGCTGTAAAAAAATAATAGCAAGGCGTGTAAACTAAACCAAGCTGACAAGACAAGTACAGAATCTACTTGAAGGGTATACTGGGTAGGTTGTATGTTTTGAGCAGAAGGTATGAGGGTTGCCATGACTACAATTTTTTTCTTTTTTTTTCTTTTTTTTAAAATATCCTTGCATAAGGAATATTTAACTTGGTTTATAAAAGGTGTAATTATTAGTTTAGCAATCTGAATACCATTACTTGTTATGCTATTTCAACTGTGTTGGGCAACAAATATGAATTTCCTTGAAGCTGTGTAAAACATGTATGCCGGCATCAGTAAACATGTATGCCGGCATCAGTTAATTCTTTATCTGACTCAACCTTGAAACCTATGAAACATGCAATGAAAGGCTGCTAATGTACTGATGAAAGCATTGTCTTAGGTCTCAGGTCCGCTTGCACTATTAATTCAATGATAATGATAGCTCCCTCGACTAGTCTTGGTTTTTGCAGGATTTACTGAACATTCTTGGTGTTTGACTTTTCCTTGTTGTCTGTTGTGGACCTGAACAACAGGTGTAAGGAGAATTTGTGGCTGTTTAATCTTATGCCTGACAAATGAAATGCTTCGGGGCGGCGACCAAGCTGCTGTCCTTATCTCATTGATGAGACGTAGCTGACAGAGTAAACAGGTGGCATATCCATCTGGTGTAAACAGGTGATTGTTGTTTAGACATGTCAACCATGGTCCATTTATTCGCCATAAGTATGATCGTTTATGTTTGGTTTGGCATCTGTACAAAACTTGAACTGTTGAAGAACGGTAACTTTCTAGACTCGAAAATAGAAAGGTATCTACTAAATCTGTAATATGACAAGCAACGTTTTGTGGATAAATTCTGATTTGTAAATGTCATTAGTTCCAAAGACCGGCACATCTGTTTCCTGACTGATGATGTCTCAAACTTTCAAAGCGTGTACCGTTGGTCCAGTTATCCCAAAAAAGTTGCCGCGAAATGAATTGCCATTTTCGTCACGAAATTGAATATGAAACCGGAGTCACCGTCCCAAAAATTCGCTTCCAGCAGATTAATAAGGTAACTGTCCGCCGTAATACGTAATTAGTTCACTTTAAATAAAGCGTATAACTTTAAAAATAGATAAATTTTAGTAATAAACAAAGGCGAGAATCATTCCTCGCCAAAATTATTTCTTTGTGATAGATCTAATGTTAATTAGATCTAATTGGTTAATTAGCATCACGTGATTTAGGTCTTGGTATTGATTGGCTAAGATGTACTTGGCTAAAACCCGACCCGTAACGGGTAATATTCAGTACAGTATTGAAAATAGGGACGGACCAATGACATAAATTATTTTATGTGGGCATAAAATCTTATTAATGGGTGCATGGAATTGCCGAAAACACCGAAAAACACCAAAAAAAAATACCGAAAAACACTTAAAATACAAAGACATATTAAGGCTGTGATTAAATTCAGCAATATAAACATTTTTTATGGTTATTTGATGAAATGGGTTCAATAATATCAGTTTTAAATCGATAATATATCATAAAAAACGCTGATGAATGTACTCGCTGAGCATACGTCGCACATAGAAAAGCCGAAAAACACGTCACAGGCAATAACAATATATGCTAATTTCCATTTTAATCACTAGACAAATTGTTTCAATAAATTTATCAATTGTCAGCATTATATCGAAAAAAACACACTATAAAAATGTTTTTTGGAAACTCAACGGGTAAGCTTAAAAAATATGGATAAGCCGAAAAACACTTTTAACGGCGATAAAATTGGTATAATTCCATCAAAATTAGTTTTATCTACCTTTTTCTATCATTTAAATGATTAAAATTTACTTTCTTTTTGCAACCAGTGTAAATGAGGCAATGATTCTATTCTGTATTTAATGCGATATGAAAGTGTTTTTCGGCAAAGTAACAGTATAGCGTCAAAAACATGGAAAAGCCGAAAAACACACATTTTTACGGGCGATAAAATAGTCGTAGTTAAAACAAGAGCCGCTATTTTTTTCAACCTATTAAATGAATAACTATTACTTTCTTTTGTTACCAATGGAAAATGTCAGTAATATTATTTTTATAAATACAGTATGAAAGTGTTTTTCGGCTACGTAACGGCCTAGCGTCAAAAACATGGAAAAGCCCAAAAAACACATTTTACTGGCGATGAAATGGACATTTTTAAAATAAGAACTATTAAATAATTTTTTCAACCGTCTCAATGAATTATTATAACATTATATGTGTAAGCAATGTAAAATATCAGTAATATATTTGTAATAAACATTGTATGAAAGTGTTTTTCGGCTATGTTACTGCCTAGCGTCAAAAACATAGAAAAGCCAAACAAAAAACAAAACAAACAAACAAACACATTTTACTTGCGATAAAATAGATATATTTAAAAAGTGCTGCTAAACATCGTAAGAATGTGTGTGACAGGTTTTGCTCGAGTTTGAACATGGATCACCTTGGTTGAAAATCAGAAGTAGGTCACAGTAGCCAAAAAATAGAAAAAAATGGTTTAGCTCAATGGTTCATCTAAAGTTAAGAAGTTGGTAACACAGCCTGATTATGGAAAAACCCTTGTTAACTTGCTGTCCAGTATAAATGAATTTCTTGGAAAGGTTGTATATGAAGACTATATGTAACAATTATTGAATAATGAAAATATTACAGTAAATTAGAATTGTTTTGATTATAGATTTCATTTTTATTAATAAACGATAAAGTAATTTATTTGAAAATTAATGTGTAGAGATGAATACAACACACCAGAATATATGTATTGATGCATCAAAGTACAGTACATAGATCTGTAACATGGAAAGCTATACAAAAGAATGTACTATAATTTGGTAATTAAGTCTTGTAGGATGATTCAATTAATTGACTTTGTATAGAGTTCAAGCCAGATCATGTATTTTATTAGATAGCATCACTGGAAACTCAATATGACTGTTTCAATATTCTATACTGCAGTCCATTTAACGAGTGTTTCAAAAAATGATTTCTTTATTGCTCCTCTATCAGCTTGCCTAGCAATACACAGATGGAACATCACATCTTCCTTGTCTCATAAAAAACTTTGGAAGAAAAAAGCCTTGGTGCATGTGAGGGACATTGACCTTGGTCAGAAGATGACCCCTATTGTTTACGAGGTCAGTAGGTTAAAATCAACATGGCCTTGATTACAAAAATGGATTATATTATCAAGCAATGTATACTTCAGTACTTACAGTGCTTTGATTACTAAGTGTGAACAGATATCTTAAGAAGGGGTCTTCGCTAATGGCGACAACATAATAAGGGACAATACACAAGTGTGGTGTTGATCAGGCGTTACACAAATGGATTATAAATGATTGTATATATCCGTTGCTATTATTAATCACGATATTACATTTATGACCATAAAAAATAACAATTATAATATAATACAAGAAAAGCATTGATGCAAAGCATCAAAGGGCGTCCAAGCAAGAAATGCAGCAAGTGCAGATGAACTAGTAGATATATGATGACAAGATATTCTTATAAACTTTTCAATGGTTCATTGGTTTTTACCAGAATTGTATATCACTTATGAATGAACGGACGAAAAGACATTGTTCATTATTTTATAACTTTGATTGGCATGCTAGAAATTATAGAATATTACTTGTTATTTCTTTTTATGATCGTGGTTATTAATAGCAACGGATATACATGTATACATGCAATCATTTATAATCCATATGTGTAACGCATGATCAACACCACACGTCACTTGTGTAATTGTCCCTTATTATGTTATCGCTATTAGCGAAGACACCCTCTTAAGGTATCTGTTCACACTTAGTAACAATATGACACTTGTTATATTACCATGTTGATCATGTTGAGCATATTTGTTTATTATACAATAATTGTAATATCTATTTCAATAAAAAATAATTACAGATTTTATGAATCTTGTTTTATTTTCTTTTTTGTGTTTTATGCGCTATTTTAATACTGAGTTTTTACGTTTACTACTATTTTAAGAATTCAATTGTTATATTGACCGACGATTATAAGTCAAAACTTAACTGGAAAAAAGTAAATTATGGTTAAATCTTTCAATATATAATAGTGTTATTCTTAAACATATACATGTACATTTGTATTTTTCTTTATCAATTTTTTTAAATTATCAATCAATTGAATAATTGGTTTAAAATCTGATTTGTAACTTTGAATAATTCCTCGGCATCTTTACTCAACACGAATAACAAATTAAATAAAATGTTTCAAAGTTGATAGTGTCATATTAATGACATAAAAATGTACATTTTTTTCTCAATTATTTTGATACATATTATTGTTTTTATCTCATATAGATAAAATAAAACATGCGATTTGTGTTGTTGGTTTTTTTTTCGAATTGTATGTTTATGTATAATAATAATCAATAAATTTGAGAGTTGATCTGTGTTTCTTAATTATTGTAACCAAACTAAGTGACAAACATTCATTTTTGAAAAAAAAAAGCTTATTTATCTGTAAAATATTTGTTCTGTTCTGTAACGATATCAAACATCTACTCCAAAACCGGGAGAGACCGGACAATAAACGTGTGGTACTATTCGCTGGTCACTAGTAAATCCCGGTCAAAATAAACCTGGAGAGACCGGGAATTACCGATATGAGTACATCTTTCTATAAATAGATTTTCGGAATATTTAGGTCATCAACTCATCATTCTATTTACAGCTTTCGGAATAACATACCATAATAACCCACTGTGTACTACAAAATGATAAATAAAACTACCCGAAGAGCGCGATTTATTGACGGAAAAGGTTATTTCATTTGAAAATATTTGCATTGCGAAATTCTCCCGTTCGCTATTCATTGTACATATCGCGACTAATTAATAATCAAGCACCCTCATACCGATCGGAATGATCGGCTTTTATTATGAACAACTATAAAAGGCTCGAGAAGTTGCTGTCGCCATTTCACAAAATCTGATTTCATTCCATAAAAGGCGCCGCGCTTCGGCGCGGACGCCAATTATATATGTATTTTCAAAATGTAAAAGAAAATCGCCAAGTAACGTGCGAATATTAATGTATTATTTAATTTTACCCATGAAATATGGTGCTATAGGGTAAAGTGATCGTAAGTCGGACACATCGTAGCTTCTTCCGTTTGTAGAATCTATTTTTAGAAACATACCGGAATTTCCAAAGCACTAAAACACGGGGGAATACATTAAAATGCGAAAAACAATCATAATTACTCGGAACCAGTTTAAGAAAAGAATAAAGATAGGGTGTAAAGCCAGGTACCAGCATTTGGTGTTGACTCGGACGGATTTGATGTTGAGTCGGACACCAATTTTTCCCTGCGGTCTGGAGACCGCAGGGTATTGGTACGCGTTTAACTTTTGAGGCATGGAGGAGCACGTGACCTGTTTTCGGTACATGGAGGAGCATGTGATCTGTAAACTGTACATGATTGGTTAATTGACCTTTTCGAAAACCTGGCTAAATACCGTTTGCCGGTACGTTACGGATAATCTTCTAGGGAATAAGTCAGAATTACATCTAATTAAGATCAAAAAACTATTACGTGATATTTTTAATTTTCTATAATTATAATACCGTTTAAGCTGGAAAAACTTGAATGAAGTGTTTGAAAATTATCAATGTTTCTTTAATATGTATCTCAAAATGTTACAAACAATAAATTGTTTATACTGAAAATATACAAAATTAAAATATTCGTAGTGGCATCTGCCATAATAAATAGAGATGTTTTCTGCGAAAACTTGTGTGTTTGCTTTTTTTTCTTTTCTTTCTTTTCTTTTTTTGCTCGGAATTATTCATAAAATGGTAGACCTATTTAATCATTTTCTAAAAAGAAATAATTGTTTTATGTTTCGACCTTCTCCGGTCATTAACGGTCACCAGTTTCCAAAGACCTTCTTCTATATTGATCGATTATTGTCAACTATATTCCTGATACAAACGTTTATTTATCCACCCACCCAAACAATGTTGAAGATAGTTAAATGAAATATCTTTATATCATCAAAAATGTTCCCCGCAGGAAACCATTTTACTTGTTTTTTACTTGGGCGATACAAATTACAGTCCCGTTCTAATCGGTATTCATCAAAATAATCGAATGAAATATATGGATGTTGTATTATTGTTCCAGAAATATTATAAACAACATTATATAATATATTATATTTTTAACCAAAGTTTACTAAACCTTTTTTGCATAATTTGTGTGACTGATGTATTTCATATTTTTTTAAATATGAATTGTTGAATTTTGCTTTGAAAACTATCTAGAATAAAAATAGTCTAACTAAGAAAATGAATCCGAACACCAGTATCTGTACAGACGTTTTAAAGAGTTGTTTACGTGACGTCGTGCAATGTAGCGCCAAATATCGCGCGCAAAACAAGACGCAATAATATATTACTGCGCGCTGTACAATTGCAGGTGCGTAGCAAGCAATGGGGTTCATACCCATTATTCTTTGATAATGAAATTTTAAATACAAAGGATATTTTTTTCGTTTGAGTGAAATATGTAATATATTTTCAAGAAAAATGATAAAATGCCACATATTTCACGAAATATATTATTTTACAAAAATATACAATTCAATTGCTGCATTTCTTGCTTGGACGCCCTTTGATGCTTTGCATCAATGCTTTTCTTGTAATAATAATAACATACAAACAAATACTTCGTGCAGATACATAGATAACATGTTATCTATGTCTCTGCTTCGTGCAACAAAAGCCCTCCCGGACAAAAGCCCTCCCGTCTTTCTACGTGAATAAATATGCACTTACAGATTTTAGTACTTAATTATTATTCAGATGTCAGTCAGGAATGTACTCAAGCTCATACAAACACGCTTATGAGAATGGAAAACAAAAATATTTTATTGATTACAATTTTAATATGTTGGAGTGCATTTAAATTGAAAATACAAACTATTCAATGTTACAGATATGTATTTTGCTGCGGGAGGGCTTTTTGTCCGCCCTGTTAATTTTTCACGGGAGGGCTTTTTTGTCCCGCCCTGTCATTTTCACAGGAGGGCTTTTGTCCGCCCTGTCAATGTCACGGGAGGGCTTTTTGTCCGCCTTGTCATTTTCACGGGAGGGCTTTGTCCACCTTTGTCAATTTTGGACGGGAGGGCTTTTTCCCCGAGGCTTTTGTCCTACACTCACCGGCGAATAGTACACACGTTTATTTGTCCCGTCTCTCCCGGTTTTGGAGTAGATGTTTGATATCGTTACAATTAAAAAAAACAAAAAACAACAACAATAGCATGTTTCATTTTTATCTATATGAGATAAAAACCAATAAAAATGTACAATAATTGAGAAAAATGTACATTTTTATGGTATTAATAATGACATTATCAACTTTGAAACATTTTTATTTAATTTTGTTATCCGTGTTTAGTAAAGATTGCCGAGGAAATTATTCAAAGTTAACGAATTAGATTTTATGAATTATTCAATGATGATAATTAAAAAATGATAAAGAAAAATACAAATGTGCATGTACATGGTTTAAGAATAAACAATATTATATATTGAAGATAAACCATAATTTACTGACTTTTTCCAGTTAAGTTTTTGACCTTATAATCGTCGGTTAATATGACAATTGAATTCTTAAAATTTATTTTACAATTTTAATAAAAAAAAGAGTAGTAAAAACTCAGTATCAAAATAGCACATAAAACACAAAAAAAAAGAAAAAAAAAATATTCATAAAATTTGTATTTTTTTTATAAAATTAATAGATATTACATTATTGTAAAATAAACAATTATGCTCAACATTGGTAATATAACCAGTGTCATATTTTACTAAGTGTGAACCGATACCTTAGAGGGGGTCTTCGCTAATAGCGATAACATAATAAGGGGACAATGTACAAAAAAGGTGTGGTACGTGTTGATCATGCGTACACATATGAATTATAAATGATTGTATACATGTATATCCGTTGCTATTAATAACCACGATCATAAAGAAATAACAAGTAATATTCTAATCTCTTAGCATGCAATCAAAGTTCATTAAATGAACAATGTCTTTCGTCCGCTCATTCATAAGTGATATACATTTCTGGTAGTTTATAGAATTCTTGTCATTTATTATGTCTACTAGTTCATTCTTCACTTGCTTGCATTTCTTGCTTGGACGCCATTTTGATGCTTTTGCATCAATGCTTTCTTGTCATCTCTTACAATACATCAACATTTAAAATATTGTTTGTCTGGAGTAAATCTTTTTCAATAACATCTCACTCAAACTAAATACAGTTGTAGAGACTGAGCAGAAGTGCTGTGTCAAATAACCAAAATTACTTAGTTTTTGAATTATCTCCGTTTATATTATTTCAGATAAAAGGATACCGCTACACTATCGTGGTATAAGCTTGTTGTCGTGTATCAGCAAACTATATAGTTCCTTCTTAAACAAACGAGTAACTAAACACCAAGAGGACAATGAAATATTAAATGATGAACAAAACGGATTCAGGTCATGCGAGGATCATATTTTTACTTTAAATAGTATTGTGAATGTAATAGGATGGATATTTACGGTAATCCAAGTTAACAGTTAATCTATAAGTTATGAGTTACTACCTTCATACTTATTGCATGGTATATACA
>NW_026857722.1:0-13663 GCF_026571515.1 Ruditapes philippinarum
TCCTCTTTTTGGATTGAAAAGAGATGCTTTTTTGGACAAGGTCATGTGATGCAATTAATCTTTTTTCCCCACTATGCTTTTTCAATAACAAAACAAAAAAAAAGTGGCCGAGTAATCGGGTCCTGTCGAGCCATGTCGGCAGCTTTTGAGCAAGAAAAAAAAAAAACATGATACATAAGGCCCAAAATTTTTTTCTTTATCAGAAACTAACATATTGACTGTAGTTTTATGTTTTTAATATATTTCATTGTCGTCACTTTCAGCTGAATGAGAAAAGGGAAATGTTTTAAATCTTGATTGAGAAAAAAATATTGTAGTCTAAAATATAGGTCCAGGGTTCCTGAAAATTAAAATGTCATAATAAATGATTATTTTAGGTGAATTAATTTCGTCCAAGTGTTAATTAAGGCTCTTAGGTGAAACAAAGTATAGCAACTTGTGACATAAGTTGGTACACCAACAGACTAAGATAGACTAAAAAAAGTAAGGATCTTGGGAAGGTACTGAAAAATTGCAGGTTGCATTATTTCCATTTGTGTGTAGGTTTGCATATTATTTGTCTGACCTTGGAATATCTTTTATATTTAGTTTCCATGTTCACATGGGGTAAATGTTGAGTGCGAGGCTTGTGTCCTGACTGTCTGGTAAATGTTGACGACTTTTTAGGGTTAACAATTTCGAGCACCTAGACTGCCTTAAAAGCAATTTACCAAAGGTTAAAGTTGAATGCCATACATTATACTTGATAACAAAAAAATTTTAATCTCTTTACTACTTAGTACTAGAAAGCAGGACTCCGTATTCATGAAGGATAAAGGTCATTTCCAGAAAATCAACAGTGAAAAAAAAAATTTAAATATAATTAAAATGCTTAATGTTCAAAAGTTAAATAATGCTTGAAATATCAGATGCGTCAATGATTTCTAAGCAATAAAACACTTACATGCCAATGTTTATACATAGAGTTTAAGTAATTTGTCACTTAAATATTTAAAGTGAAGGAGGTACGTTGAACTAGGAAAGCTGTGGAAACCTGCCATTTCCTTCATACAAACCGCCTGAAAATACATGTCAGATTTTTTCTCCCTTTACGATAAGTATTCGCTGCCTTTAAAGCGCCGATCCAGTTTTGCAGGATTTCAAAACCTCTGGTTTGATTTTTCAATCATTGATAGATACTGACATGTTTCATCATAGGTTTTTATGTAGATGGCTGCATGGATAATTTGTACGATAAATGAAGATAAGCGAAAGACGCCAAAAATGATTTAAAGACTTACTTTCATTTCTAATTGACAGCATAGGAATTAGTTAATCAGCGTATACAGATTTTTTTTTTTTTTGATTTTACGGCAGTTTTTATGGAGCGTTTTTGACTTAACAATTATAACTGTATTATTGTAAAATAAACCTTGTATCATCCACGAATTTTTCTTTTTTTAAACCATTAGTTTTTAGTAAAGAATTAAAGATGCCAGCTTAAGGGTTTATCCAATTAATAGAATCAGATTTAAAAACAAATTTTTAACTAGCTCTACTCAGTGGGGTAATCATAATAAATTTTGGCAGTTTTGAATGCAATGAATAAAAAAAAGAAGATTTTTATCTGACTTGAGGTCTGGAAAAAACTGTTAAACACAAGAAGTGTCAACTTCGAGGTCTCTTTACAGATATAGCTCATTCCTTGAGAGTTTTTCAAGTGTAATGAAAACTAGTTGATAAAATTAAGATTGGCCAAAAATGTCAAAACATTTTAATGATAGGGGGGGGGGGGGGAGTATTATAAAAAGGGGGTATTTTCAGAATGAAGTGTTTATATTTCTGTAGTTATTTATCCAGTACTGGGCATGGTTTATTTTCTGTGTGTGTATTATTGTGTTTACAGTTATTTGGTTACTTAAGTCATATACTAGTTTTTAATTATAGTGAAAAAAATGTGTACTTACTATTGATTATGAAAAAAACAAAATATAGTATATAGTATTTTGCCTAAGGTTCAGTGATATTTTTAGCGTTTTGTAGTGTTAAATTTTAAAAACTGTTCCCAAACTTCTTAATTGTAAACATCCAGTTATTGGAATTTATTCATTTTCATTATTTATTGGAGGGAAAGAAGAAAATATGTGTTATGTTGAGATTTGTGTAGCTTTATTTATTTGTTATAAGACTTGCACAGGTCAGATTTTAAAATGATAAACTTTCATTTTTTTCCAAACTATTTTCAGGCCAGAAGATGAAGATGATGACAAGTGAGGCTGCATCAAAAGTAGACCAATCAGAAGACTTTGAAAGAAAAGGAGGGTAACCAATCAGAAAATTCCTTGCACAGCGATTCAGAAAATGAACACAATGGACACAGAGAGTGATGAAAATCAAAAAAGGGAAAGTAACTTCGCCAGTATCAAATCAAAAGGGAGGTAACTGATGATATTGAAAATAACTATCAAGTAACTGAAAATAAACCTAAATATGGAGAAATGTCCCCAAGGCGGCAGGAAGTGATGAAAAGACTTAACTTTCCTGCAGATTTGTTTGACACTAAGACAGGTTGATGAATCAGAGTTTTTACAAACTGGAATTCCATGGTCAGTGATTTCTGTGGCATCATTACCTAAAGGGAGCACTGTCGGACCTTATCAAGGGGAGACAGTGGCCCTAAGTTCCATCAAACCAGGGGAGCTTGTACTACAGGTAAACATTTCTATTAAATTATTTTCATGATAACTATTATTTGTTGCCTCATTGAGTGAATTCTGAGAATGCCAATGGCTGTAATGACTTCCCTTTGCAAGCAGTATACTACACTCTGAACTTACTTAGTGCAAATGACTGTTCAATTATAGTATTTTGATATTGATATCCCTTAAACTAATAGTGGACTTATCCAAATTTAAAATCAGGGAGAGTTCATTATACAAAATTCAGCAGGGGGTAAGGGTTGATATTGTACATGTATCTAAATATTGATAAAAAAAGAGAACACAGCAGTGTTGCTAAGATGAAAACAATATTTATAAGCTGGTGAAAATTAAAAAAGAAACAATTTGCTGCAGAGTTATTAAAAGCTATAAACATAAAGAAAAGGTTGCACTGCGTACAGTATAATTTCCCTAGAGTATTACCTTAGTGAATTATTGAGGCAAGATATTACTGACTAGACGTGTTTTAATTTATGTGTAACATGTACATTTGTATTTTCATTATTCTGCGCTTTATGGTATTTCAAAATTATAAACATTTTGAAAATCATTTCTATATATGTAATTGGTGTATTCAGTGCTCTTTAAAGTCATCTTAAAGAAGAATATTTATTTTATTTTTAAAGATTTTAATGCCAGTGAATAATATAAATTTTCAGAAACAAACAAAAACGAAATAAAACACTTCAGTATTTGATACATGATACATACTAAATATTATTCAGTATATGAATTATTTTTGATAAGTTTTTTTTAGGTCCATACATTTCTATTTTATTAGGGTATGCCCTATTGGTTTAATGAATTATTTTCATGTATAATTTGATGTCTAGGATCTTTTGAAGGCTTACTAAATTGCTATTACTGCTTGTTCATTTATACCTTTTCAAATTTTTAAATAATATCAGATTTCTTAATGTTGATTCTTGTAATATATCTAAAAAATTGATACAAATTTCACAAAATTACGATATAAATTAATCTGATAAAAGTCCCATTCTTATAGTTACAATAATGTTTTTACCATTATAATCCATGGAAGTGTTCCTCGACAGACTGGGTTTATTTTTTTGAAATCTTAACAAAAGGAGACTGGTTCATTAATTTTTATGTGTCTGTAAGGAGGTAGACTGTGCCTTCATTTTCCATTATCATTCCTACAAGAGCAACCTTGGCAATACCTGCCAGACTGTGCACCAAAATTTTAAAGAGGAAAGCAAAAAAAAGAAACTTCTTGCGATATATTTTATAAAGAAAATTCCATGCTTATTGAATAACCATATAAATCGGCTACATCTCCACACCAGTTCGATAAAAACAGATTTTCAAATAAATATAGAATATCATAGCATTCTTGGGAATATTTTTATCATTTGATAAACTTCAATGAGTCCTCTGTAACTACCTTCTAAACTAAAGATCATGATAAAGGGAGATAATTTTAATAATTTTGCAGCTGTTGTAAGCATTATCTTCTGATTATTTCAGTACTTTTTATCAGTCTAAGTGGAATATCACAGAATATTGGATGATATCTAAAACATCTAGGTGGGGTAGAAATTTTTTTTCGATCCGTACAAAACCCTTTTTTCTTCCATCTTCACATGATGTGAATACTATCTCATGTGATTATCTTGTACCCAACAAATGCTGATAAGCTTGATAAGAACCACAAAAAAATCACTGATAAGTTTACCTTCAGTTTATCTGCACGCTGTATAAAATTTGACCAAAAATAAGGAATTGAGATTAAACGGCCGATAAGCATTCAAATTCTAAGTCTGATCGGAAGATCCACCAATGGGGTATGACTGCTATCAGTGCTCTAAAGTGTGATAGCTTGATACGTGTGTTTGTGCTTGCACCGAATGGGTTCACCGAGATAGACAAAGATATTTAAAGTAACTTATCTTGACAATATCGCCTTCGGCTTTTTAAAGAGCTAGTCTAGTTATTGATAAAGCTCAATCTTAATTGTATCTATTGCGATAAGAAAGTCATTTTAATTTAGAGATTGTTCTTAGTTTTGAAGACAGATTATTTGTAATAGACGACGTAAAATGGCAACATTTTGAGAATGAACCTATCAGAATTTTATCTAGAAATTACACTTTTTAAGCGTATCACTCGTGTTGCGACGACTCCCATTAATTTTTTACAAAATTTTATCAAACATTCTCCAAGATTATGTTGCGATCAGATTTGATCAATTCATAGGGGGTACCTTCAAAGGATTTTCCCATATGATAATACACGATTTGAAACCAAAATCACTCAAAAAATGTTCAAAACATATTTTAATGATACCATAGATAAGGAATTTTTAATGCATTTACCTGCGGTGTTGGAAAGATTTGCTAAGTGATGAAGATTGTGGGGGAGATACTACCTTGTTTATCTGATTAGTTAACGTAATAGGGTTAGCTACCAACTTAGGTGCAATGTGTGATGCATTCTTTTGATTCGTAATAATTTTCATAATTCCGATCAGTGGTTAAATGAATTACCGTAAAGCTCACATGTCTGAGATTCCATTTATTGGATACATAAATATTTATCTAATTCTTTTTCTAAAATGTAATTTATTTGTAGTGGAAATGATTATATGCTAGTAAAAAATTGTGAAATTTGCTGTCTGAAAGAAAATGATTTAAATTGATTTCACAAACAATTAGTATTAAAGTTTAAAAGTTTATGAAGTAAATTATGTCCCTTATTTTACAGTGGTTTTTAAACTTATATTATAGGCTGATTTTCAGTGGAAATTTTCTTTTAACTTGTGCAGTTTTCCCAAAAAATCTGAACTTTTTGAGCTTTTTTACTTTCCAAATCAACAGTTTTTGGGATAATTCTTCCCAAAATCAGAGGCTATGGCCTCTTCCCATGTAAGTGAGAAAAAACACTGCTAAATTATGCCTACTCAATGTCAAAGAAATAAAATAATTGTGTTTTTTAGAAAGTTATAGAAATTTAATTTAAACTTTTAATAGTCTTACGCATTTTTTAAATATTTTTATGAAAATATATATGAATTTTCATTTCCACATTCAGATACATTCATTTAATATCAATAATTAAAAATCGCAGTTATATGGGCAGAGTTGTGGCCCATTTTTAAAAATTAATAGTGACATCATCTTGCATACATGTAAAAAATTTTCTTTTTCTTTTTTTTTCATAAAACAATTTTAAGAAATCAGTGGTTTCCAATTTAGTAATAAGATTTGGTCCAGTTCCAGGGAAGTAATTTCATGATATGTGTTTACAAATTACCAATTACTCTTAAAGACACTGCTGAGTGTATTATCTTTTCTTGTTTGATAAAACATGAAAATTGATGCAAAAAATTATGAAAATATATGAATAAAATATCAAATGAGTTAAGAGGAAAAGATAGGTTTTTTTATTTTGATATCGGGGATAAAATTGTTTTAGATTTTTTATATCATTACAAAATTCACCATAAATTTGTCTAGAATATTTTGGATGTTGTTTCAGTATCATTTGCTTGGATAATAGTTTTTTTAAAAAAATGATTATCTGTCCCAGTCAAAAACCTCAAGTATGATCTATTTTTTAAACCCTCAAGAATTACCTAAAACCCTCAAGTATAACTTGAAAACCTCAAGTATGATCTGAAACCCTCAAATATGATCTGAAACCCTGAAGAATGATGTAGAAACCTGAAGTATTGAAACCTCAAGTTGTGATTTGATACATTTAAGTATGATGTGAGACCTTCAAGTATGATCTGGAAACCACTAGTATGGTCTGAAACGTTAAATAAGTATTATTTGAAACCATTAAGATATTATGTTGCATAGCACTCAAGTATGATTTGAAACCGTCAAGTATGATTTGAAACCTGTAAGTATAATATGAAATACTAAGGTATGAAACATAACAACCAGAAATTATTTGAAACCCTTAAGTGTGATCTGAAACCTGTATGATATGAAACACTTAGGCATGATACAAAACCATCAAATATGATTTGAAACACTCAAGTGTGATCTGAAACCTATAAGTATGATATGAAACATATAAGTTATGATACAAAACAATTAAGTATGATTTGAAACACTCAAGTATAGCTTTTACACACTATCTTGAGCAATAAAATTTCAAAATGAAAGTGTAAGCCTTTTTCCATCAGATGAACTGCTAATGGAAATACAAATACAACAATATAGATAGTGTAGTATTTTTTTACATTTCAAAGACATCTGAGAGTCAGGGACATACAGCATCTATATCATAGATATATTATATTTATATTTACCAGAAATATTACTGAGATCAAAATTATAAAATCTAGAAATTTGTTTGCAGTATCAAGATGGCTTTATATGTGTAAAATATCAACAAAGTTATCTGTGTCTCTAGAAGGTAACAATATTTCTTTATTTCAGAGATTCAGCTGCCTTTTATTTGATAGTATTAAATTTGTTTTTTATTTGATAAAATATATTGTCTTTTATTCCTTTATAATGACAAATCTACATAATTTTGCATTAATCTTTTTAATTCCAAGGGTAAATATATTGGTATAAATAGAGTTTCATGCCTTTAAAGTATTTGCAGTATTTAAATGGACACAGTTGCTGAAAATTCTTATTTTTGCTACCGTTGTTACTATTATTATTCATAAATCACACAAAAAAATCACAGTTGAGCATACCTGAACCCTTGTTACAAAAGTGGTGCTAAAATCTCCCCACCAGACACTGATATTAGCTCATACCTTTCTTTTAAGACCAGCATATGAAGTGATCTTTTGTTACAGGTGGTCTTTAAACAAGGTAATTCTGGTTAGTAATTATCTAAATAATTGACAGTAATTATCTAAAAGAATAAAGAAAAAGTTTTTGCTTTCATTGGCTGATTTTCCTAACCATGGTCTTAAATTGTGGGCAGTCTTTATCTCAGAGTTCAACTGTATATCTAATTTGCTGAGCCTGCTTTGTAGTAAAATATTTGTACAGGGTATCTGTTTATAAAAAGGTATTGCAGACAAAGTAGAAATTTATAATTTGTTTAATACGAAAAGCACATGTTAAAATAGATTTAAGATTGGGTAATAAAACTGACAGTTATTTGTCATGGCCAATAAATACCTCAGTACTCTCTTATTAAACACTGATTTATTCCTGTTTGATCATACTAGTAAATAACGAAAGACAAATTGCAGCAAAACTGCCTGAATATAAACCTTAAAATTCAGGTGACACAATCTTCACCCATCAGTGCTTCAACCTAAAAGTTCACCAGACACAATATTCATCTGGCAAGTCCTTCATACAATATTCACCCAGTAGAGCTATAACATAAAAATTCACTGGATACATTTATAATTCACCAAGGCATTGCTCTTACTCAAAATTCTACCAGATACAATATTCACCCAGAATTGCTCTAACTCAAAAGTTTACCAGTAGTGCTGAAACTAAATTAAAAGTTTACTGGATACAATATTCACCTAGTGTAGTTAGTCCTCTAACACAAAAGTTGACTAAAAATGCTCACAGTTGAGCAAAATTTTACTAAAAACTAAGTAACCAATATATTCATCTATAATTTCATGAAATCATATCTGTACATGATGGGTAAATTGTCATTATGTCAGAGTGTTTTTAATTGGTCTATTTAGATTATTTTACAGTTTTCTTAAGCATCAAATTAAATGTAAAACCACCCTCGCATTCTTTTGATTCATTTTGTAATTCCTATTTTTAGAACATTATTAGTGTGAGCGGGTGTGTTTTCTACTATGTAATCATATAAATAACGTGGCTCACATACTTACAATATTATAATATGATTGGCAAAATCTTTACAAAATTGACTATTTGCTACATACGAAGATTATCTCAGAACTTAGGTATATAAGCTCGGTAATTAGAGCTTGTTCATTAGAGCTTGACACATTGCAAATACCTAAAGAATAGATTTGAAAATACAATTCTTATCTTGAACATAGAAAAAGTCATTAAGAAAAGCTGTTCTACACATTTAAGTCACAGATGTTGATATCTGCAATGATGTTTGAAAACAATAATTACAAGTCAACAGGATAGTTTAAGTAACATGTAAACAAGATCTTGGCGTTACGTGGTATAGGAAACATTTGGCTCTGTCGCTACTTTTCTTTCTTTACTACCATTATTGAATGATATAGAAGAAGTTTTTTCTGTTTTGAATAAAGATTAAGTTGCCAACTGGTTTTACAGTTTTAGTAGTGTAATTTAAACACCCACTTCACCACTTTTACTTAAACACCCTCCTTCCCAACCAGTGTTACTCCCCCAACCCACCCCCTATTTCCAATCTAGACAAAACATTTATCATTTTTAGGGGAAATTTCAAAAATATCTTTCGACAGAAAAGCAAACAGTGCAGAGCACAGATGTGTCGGCAGATCTTGGTTTGTACTGGTTGGAATGTGGGTAAAATCCTTTGCCGCCACAAGGCAAATAGTTGATTAAAGAACTTACGAGAAGCTAGGTCATTTCTTAATAAAGCAGATGATCAGTACAGATTCTTAGTTATAGTATCTGCTAGTAAAGACATTGAAAAAGAAATTAATAACACAGTAATGCTGGGTGTCCAAAGAGAATTAAATTGACTGCTCGGTCAGAATGAAACTTCTGACAATATCCCGTAAGCATTGATTGTATATATACATTTAACCATACATTTAACTAAGCACAAGCAAAGGACTGTGGAAACAAAAATCATTTCAGAAAATATGGCAGATTGTTGTTTTGCCATCCATTTTCTTAATCTGATTTAATCATATTTTTGTAACTTTTTGTCAGTTTCTGTGGCTTTTCTTTAAAAGAGTAAAGCATGAAAACTCTATGCACAATGTCATGTCATGGAGTGTAGCTGTTAGAAATATAAAGAGTGACTCGGCACTTTTTTGAATTAGTGGGAAAAAAAAGAATTCAATGGCACTGAAAAAACAATATGATTTTATCTTTCTTTAACAACAGCAGGCTTAAATAACATTTATCCCCATCATCAGGTATATTGATATAACCATCATGTGACAACAAATTACCTTGCTGAAAATTTTTAATGGAGCCAGTCGAAAAAAAAAAAATCCATAAAAAAGGGAGATAATTGACAAAACCAATTAAATTTTCTGATTGTAATTTTGTTAATGCAATTTTGAAATTTGGTATCTGAGTCGTATCTGGATATGTTATTAGTTAATAGTGCATTGGGCAAGATAAAGATCAAGATATTGATGTTGGCAAGCCATTTGATCGCATTTCGTTGAATCATTGATTAGTGAATAATCATACCGTAAAATTCGTCTGGGTAACTACTAATATTTTTTTACTGGATTGTGATTCCAGAGAAATTTTTACATTTGTGATTTTCTTTTATATCTGGAAAAATGGTGTTTAAGGGCTATTGGACAAAAAACTCAGTCTTTTAGCTGTAAATGTTTACAGTTGATGGTTCAACTTGTGTACCGGCTTAGCACCGGTCCTTCAACATCTTCAAGGCACTTCCTCAAGCCACCTGCTCCTTAAACCTCCCCCGGCGAAATTCATGGTCATTTAACCATGAACTACCATGAACTACAATGGTATTTCATGGTCCTGTAACCATAAACTACCATAGTAGACCATGTTTTGTTAAATGGCACCACAGCTTTTCATGGTCACCTAACCATGGTTGCTAACACCATGGTCTACCATTAAATAACATGGTAGATCATGTGTACTGACACCATGTTCTACCATGTTAATTTTTTCCCACTGGTGAAATGTTTCATGTTTTATCATGAAGTAACATGAACTAACATGGCTCACATGCAGATCATGGTTAGCCATGGTTGACCATGTTATGTTACACAAACCCTGTGTACTTTCGTAAATCACTTATGATGTAGACTAACATAATAATAATATACATAAAACTATGTATATCTTGACTGAATTTGTTTCCTTTGTGATCACTTTTATTTGTAGACCAGCCAGCCTGCAGATAAAACAAACAGTGCTTGCCATTTATCTTTTTAAAATCTTCCCGCCTTTTCCCACATGTATATTTTCCTTGTGTTTACATCTTTATCAGTGTTTATTCCATAATGTTTGTTAAATCCATTTGTGAAATATTAAAACTGGGTGTTGGGAAACATGTTAGCAAAGTCTGAGTGATTAATTCCATTGTTTAAACACTTTAAAACATATATATTATGCTGTTGACAATCACACATGGATTTGGATGCCATGCTGGACTGCAATGCATTGTGGTAAGGTTTACCTCCGCTTTGAAGAGTATTCAAATTATAAGGCTAGAACTACAATGAAACTTAGGGCCATGGGTTCAAACCCCAGAAGGGTCAACATTTTTTTTTCTTTTTTTTTTCTTTTAACATTATTTATGTAACTTTCATATCCCTTTTGGGAAGAAAAACAAGTGTTTCATATTTTTTATTTAATTTATATAGGTATTTATTGACATAAAAATTATGTTGATAGTACACCATGGTCATTCATGGTCATTTTACCATGGTCAGTAATTTTGTTACATGGTAGACCATGGTTTTTCATGATAGCTTACTGATATGCAGAATGACCATGTTATTACATGGTCATACCATGATGTGACCATGGCATTTGATGGTTTTTCACTGACGACCAAGAAATAACATGTTCAGATATCAAAAACCATGAAATACTATGTTGACCATGGTACACATTTCACCTGGGTCCTTCAGGCACTTGCTCAACTCATCTTCTCCTTAAATCTCCTCAAGCGCTCACTCAAGCCACCTGCTCCACCTGCTCCTTAAACCTCCTTCAGGCACTTGCTCAACTCATCTTCTCCTTAAATCTCCTCAAGCGCTCACTCAAGCCACCTGCTCCTTAAACCTCCTTCAGGCACTTGCTCAACTCATCTTCTCCTTAAATCTTCTCAAGCGCTCACTCAAGCCACCTGCTCCTTAAACCTCCTTCAGGCACTTGCTCAACTCATCTTCTCCTTAAATCTCCTAAAGCGCTCACTCAAGCCACCTGCTCCTTAAACCTCCTTCAGGCACTTGCTCAACTCATCTTCTTCTTAAATCTCCTCAAGTGCTCACTCAAGCCACCTGCTCCTTAAACCTGCTCATGCACTTGCTCAAGGCACCAGTGCTCCTTAAATCTGCTCAAGCACTTGTTTAAGGCAATTTTATTCTCCTTAAACTTTCTCAAGGAGCTCTCTCAAGGCACTTGCTCCAAAGATTTTGTCATGGCGCTCGCTCAAGGCATCTTCTCCTTAAACCACCTCAAGGCACCAACTTCTGCGTGAAATTACATAATACGGGAGGAATATTTGTCAGTTTGTCTTTAAAACAAATAAACAGAAATAATATAACATAATAAAATAATGAAATGTCAGTAATTGTTATACCTGGTCTGAAATTACATTCTGGCATTTAGGAATTAGATAATAATTATATTTAGGCCTGTTTAAGATTAGGCTGGTTATTTTTAGCTTGGTATCAAATTTTGTGATACTGAAACAAGATTTTGAGATATTTCTCTTTTTTCCACATTTTGTTATGTGCATTCAACAACAGGCCATTTAACAGAATTAACCTTAAACACACTTAATATCTGAAATGGTCACCTTTCCATCTTTAAATCTGGACAAAACCATTCATAATTTTTAGGGAATATTTCAATATATGTACAGTAACTGTATCAATAGCGAACAGTGCAGACTATGATCTTTCCGGCATGTCATGTTAAGAATTCTACTTTTTTAAAGCGGCACTCCTCCAGGTTCATGCTAATTTTCATGAAATTTTTTGAAAAATTAATGTATTTTATAGTAAAATACAATGAAATCACCAAAGGGAAGGAATTTACACATTACAAACAGCACTTACAAACCACCTACATTACGGTGTTTGATTCTTTTTCTTGCATATTACATATCAATTATTTTCGGAACAGAAATTATGAAAACTGATATTCTCATTACGCACTTTTTTCTTATAGTAGCGTATGAACATACAACTTCATTCATAACGGAAAAATGACGTCATCCTAAGAACGCGATGCATTCATAAAAGGCGGGCATCAATGACGTCATTTAATGCACGCGACTTGTCTTACATGGGGGGTGTAAGACAGAGTTTTCTAGCACCGGTGTAAACGGTAGATAATCCGGTCTGAGATGCAAGAATAGAACTGTAGCAAATGAATACGGTACATACAGTGACAAAATGCATATTCTAACTAGCATCTGTTATGCAGATTTCAGTTATATTTTCAAATGTTTTGATAAAAGAAAATTCAAAATGAGATCATTTTTTCTTTATCTTAATGACATTTGAGCTTAGAGGTATTAAAAATGTAAAAAAAAAAAACTAATTAAATGCCATTTCTAATTGCTACAAGTTTGAAATATCTTTTCAAACTCATTAAAGGGCAAAAAGCAAATGTCTAAATACTATTTTATTACATTGATCATTTTAATTCATTTCTGACGTTTTAAGTTTTCCGAAATAGCATTTTGATAAAGGAAAAGAAAGAAAAAAAACAAATCTAAATTCTCAATTATGATAAAATTGTTATCGTATTAATGTATCAGGCAACATTATGAAGTGACACATTGTCAACTTACCAAATGGTTTCCGATCGTAATCTGAATCGAAGCTTTTAGGCAACTGAACAAAAATATATTTACAAAAAAAAAAGAAATAACGCGTTGCGATAAAATTATAAATATATCTGTACGTGATTTTAGATCAGACTTAACGTAATTTCATGGTTGAAGCTTAAAATATTTGGTTTACTTATTTTAGATACATGTATGTACAAACTGTTGATTTTGGTTTAATTCGTATACGGAAGTGTTAATTTGGTATGCTGCATTAATTATCAATGTATTTACAATATGTTTTTGTTTGGTTATCAGTTGTTAATTTGGTTGAAAACCCCTTTTTTTATTAATTA